>NC_141886.1:20951754-21254784 GCF_030686135.1 Camelina sativa | reverse complement strand
CAAATAATCCAACAATCCTATTTCTCACCCGCCTTTGTTTGGTAGAGGCATCGAATCATTCATTTTCGCCTCTTGCAGAGAGTGCTTTCAAAGAAGAAATAATTGATGGGCCAGAACTTACATTATTTTTCCGCCACCAGGAAATCGAGTTCCTACCATTCTTTATCTTGTCCACAAAATCCGGAGTCCGGAAATTTCTTGTACGATTCCATCCTGACTCAACCGCACCAACTAATCCCTCCTTACCCAACCAGCGTTTATCAAACCGGAACTGCCTCTGCCTTCTCCAAACCGATGTTAGACAAGTAGCTAAGATTGGACAATGATCAGAACCGATCATATCCAAATAATCTACTTTCGAATTTGGAAAAAACCCATGCCAATCCTCGTTACCCAATGCTCGATCCAATCGACAACGAACCACCTGATTGTTGCAATGATTCCCTCTTCAGGATAATTGTTCCCCATAACAAGGAAATTCAAGCATCCCGCAGTGACGAAGCATTAAAATAAAAGGCTTAAAGGAAGATGCTGGTCGCAGGGCACCACCCTGTTTCTCATGATTTCCAACTAGTTCATTAAAATTTCCAATTAAAAACCATGGATCAATATGAAAAGATCCAATATCCGTTAATTTATCCCAAACTTTTTCTCTATATTAGGGAACCGGATCCCCATAAACAAAAGACATAAAAACCAATTGTTGATTAAAGTACCTTGTTTAGTTGTAAGGACCAAATCTAACAGAACTAAACCATATAAATAATATGTTCTTTAAAAGATAATTTTGAGTTGGTTATGTGTATATATTTTTTGTTGGTTTAGATTACATAGCATACTTACTTGGTGCCCCTGTAAAACTGATACGTTGAACTTTGGAGTCAGTATATTATAGAACACAAATACACTTATATCATTACTCATTAGTTACCAAAACAAATTCTTCCAGTAACAAAACAAAACTGTAAATATAACAAAAATATATCGTAGATTCGTAGACATATAGCTAGTTGGAGCTTTTCAAATCCACTTGTCACCACGCACCATGCAAAATTTGCAAATGAGAAGAATAAAAAATAACTCACAGAAATTAAATACTATCCAAAACATATAACAATTACATTTCTATCGCTAACATTTAACAATTAGTCAATTACCAAAACAACTTCTTCCACTAACAAAACAGATACACTTAAAATTATTTCAAAAGATATAGACATATATAACTAGTTCGAGCAAAAACAAAAAAAATAATCTGCGTATATAGAAAATAAAAGTTGACGATTGACGCATGGATTACCAAGATGCGTCATCTTGAGCGTAGATATATCTTTCACTCCTTGTATTGAAAGTCACGATGATGCTTATAAATTGATGATCATTGGTTTCATAGTTTCCTTCACTCTCTAACAAAAAAAAAAAAAAAAAACAGAAAACAGATTTTGGCGCTCACCCCATCTCTCTCTCTCTCTCCCCTTTGCCCACGAAGATGGAAGATCAAGAACAGACTCTGAACGCGTCGTCGATTTCTCAGCTCGAGAACGACGAAAAGTTTACGAGGTTCACAGAGTTCTCCTACTCCGATCTCAAGACGGAGACCAAGAACTTCAGTTCCGACGAGATTGTATCAGAGAACGGTGAAGAATCATCCAACATCGTCTACAAGGGCCAATCGCAGAGCTTCGGCTCCATTGCTGTCAAGAAGTTCAAGAACACGGCTTGGCCTGATCGTGATCAGTTTGTGGTAACTGTTTCTTGCCTGTAGAGTTCATCGATTCTCAAATCTTTATTGATTTCGCTGGATGGGTTGTGATTCTGTTTCGTCTTCCTTCGTTTCTCAGGAAGAGGCACGAAAAGCGTGGCAGTTACGGCACAAGGGAGTCGTCAATTTGATTGGATGTTGCAGTGAAGGAGATGAAAGGCTACTTGTTGCAGAGTTTATGCCATATGAGACGCTTGCAAAGCGTTTGTTCCACCGTATGTTTCCTCTACTTGATTACTGCATGCTTTTGTTTTCACTTGATCTGGGTACAGAAACGATGAGGGTTTATGTCACATGATCTTTTATGCCTATAGATGGTTCAAGAATTATAATTTGTTTTGACCTGAAACAGATTTAGAACTACTAGGAATCAATGTATCTGTTTGTAGAATCAATGGAATAAGAACTTAGCATTCTCTGTCCTGAACGTTGCCCCTGTTGTGAATTAGTTTTTTTTGTGACCTGAAACAGAGTTAGAACTAGTAGGAATCAATGTATATGTTTATAGAATCAATGGAATCAGAACTTAGCATTCTCTGTCTTGAACTTTGTCCCTGTTGTGATATCACAGAGGGCAATCACACCATGGAATGGTCAGTGCGGTTGAGAATAGCCTATAAAATAGCTGAAGCGTTGGATCATTGTAGACAAGAAGGGTTTGCATCCTACAATAACTTAAGTGCCTACACCGTTCTGTTTGATGAGGTAAACGTAAGGGGAAACTTTTAGTGCTATGTATCCTTGTGATCTAAGGTTGCTAAACTGTTTTTGCTTAATGGATACTATAGGATGGGGATGCTTGTCTTTCGTGTTTTGGCTTGATAAAGGAGAGCATGGATGATCAAATAACAACAGGTGATCTAATGGCGCTTCTCTCTTAGATTTATCTGTGTCAGAAGGTGACGTTATATTCTTCTCATTGCAGGAAATGTAAACCATGAAAGTGTGGCATACAGATTTGGTACTGTTCTCTTAAATTTGTCGCCGGTCTGGCCCTAATCGACATAAGAAGCCTATTCATCAGACCGATGAAGAGATACAAGCACAGAATAGAGAGGAATTCGACCAAATGCAGATAAGAGTAGCTAGAAAGGCTCAAAACCAGTTAGACAAGCCTAAAGGGAAGAACAAAATGAGACCTAGCAAACCTGGCCAGCCCACAAAGCCTAGGAGGAATCAGTTTTAGGAGGGTGTTATTATTCTTTTATCAACCAAACTTTAAGAAGTGGTTTTGTCGTTAGAGATAATGCCTGCAAACTTTATAATGTTTTCTGAACACTACTTTTTTTTTGTATTCTTTGGTCTTTGCATTATCATTCTGTGATTCAATTGTAGATTGTTTCAGACTAGTCTATGAAATGATTCAATTGTCTTTTAGGAATTCAAAGACCAAAAGACATCAAGAATTAGTTATAGGAATTCTAATGAAATACAAAAAGAAATTGAAATTGAAAGAAAAATGAAACAAAAAGAGCGGAAATATTTTATTAGTAGAACTTCAGATGGTTTTGTGAAACAGAAGAAGAGAGAGTTAATTTCTAAGCATTCATCATGGAAAGATGCGAATAGGAGAAACCGGAGCTTATTATGTGGATTAGGAAACTAGCTAAAGACATCAAGACTCGATAACACTTGAAGTTGGAGACGGCAAAGTGGACACTTATGAGATTTTTGGATCCAGTCTTCAATGAAGCTAGTGTGGAAAGCATGAGAACAAGGATAAGTAAGGGTTGCTTCCTCTCCAAGAAAAAAATCTTCTTGACATATACAACATGTACCAAACAAATCCATATCAGGACCAAGCACTGTGACACACTTGTGATTGGGATGCAATCTTTTGGAAACTTTAGGTGGCAAGTTGTTCAAGGCTTTCACCCATCCCATCAACATCTCAAAATAAAAATCCGGGACCTGATGAGTCAAACCGGCCTCACCGATCGCATCTAGGATAGTCCTCATCAGTAAATCGTCTGACTTCTCTAAACATGGGTCAACCATTTTAATGACCATGCAACTGATGGTTTCATGAAGTTTTTTTATCTTTTTCATCTTGGAGCATAGTCTCCATATCCACTGGTGGTACCATTATTGTTTTCTCGACACGAACTAAAATAGGAACCCATCTCTGCTTCGACCAAGTCTCCCTCTGCTTCATTAAGTGATCCACGAGGCCACATACTATGCTGGCCTTGTCCTCCGCCGTCAACCTTGCCAGAGGCGAGATCCTATCGACTTCAAACGTTAAAACATCTTTAATAACTTGTGTCGGGGAACAAGGAAACCGGAAACAACAATCATTCTTGCTTATTAACAAGGAACGTATCAGTTTCTTGCCGCCCCACTCATGCTTGCTCGCGTAAATAACATCAACCTCGACCACTACCAAGAACTGAGCGTAAGTAAGTGTCTCCTCATACTCCAAACCTATCTCATTAGACAACTCAAAGTAGTTTGGCTTCACAGGTAAACCATTACCAGCAGCTTCAGAATCATATCTCAGCCATGGGCCATACACATGCGTCTTAAACTCACGGGTCAAAGATCTCAACTTTGCAGCTTTCCCACAATTCCGGTGGCTTATCAGACCGCAACGCTCACAGAATTCCCCTAGGTTCTTGTACTTGAACTGAACGAACGGACGCCCACAACCTCTACCAATGTAAAATCCAGGAGGGAGAGGCTTTTTCAAATTTATCTGAGCTCTAACCCAAAAGCTTCTTGTTGAATAGTCATAATTAAACGAAGCCAATGGCTCATCACTAAAATTTTTCCCAATCTTTTCAACATCTGCTTCTATATAGTTAAAATAGGGCAAGCCTAATAGCTTGATCCAGAAGCAAGCAACAGAGAAATCAATATCGGCCATGGAAATGTCTTGTGGGCATTCCTTGAGGACTAATAAGACACCATCAACGTTCCAAGGTCCACCCTTTACAACCTTCTTCTTGTCTCTCTTTGTCTTGAATCCGAATAAGATAATATTGTCTTTCTCCAAAGCGAAAACCTTGAATCCCCGGGAAAGTTTCCATTCCTGCCGGAGTATGCTCTCTGTTCTGTCAAAAGACGGTGGACAAAGACTTGTGAAGAACTTTCCAAGCAAAGAGCGTTTTGGATGTTTCTCAAGACCTGACCTGTATGCCTCCTCCATCACCATCGCTTAGAGATTTTGTTTGTAGTTAATTTGTATTTTGTACTGTACGTATGAGATACCATCGATATGGTTTTTTTTATTTATATATAATAAATAATTAAGTACAGTCCCAATAGGACTTAAAAGTTTTAGTAATATTTTTGATTGGACAATGTAATTAGTTACATCCACATCTAAATAGGAAATCAAGGGTTGACTTTTTCTACATAACCAAAAAGATCGAAGAAATCTATTTAGTGATTAATTGTATTTTATTATATAAAGTTTGATGTCAAATTACTCATTAACAAGATCGTGACACATGTCAAATATATTGATTAGATGTTGACATGTGTCAAAAATTTCAAAAAATTAGATTTACAGAATTTTATATGTTTATATTTAAATTTTTTTTTTCTAAATCAAAAAGGAAAACTAACAAAATCAATATATTTTTTATTGTATATTAATTATCTTATTATATAAAGCTTGATGTCAAATTTACTCATTAATAAGATTGTGACACGTGTTAAATATATTGATTAGATGTTGATACATGTCAAAAATTTCAAAAAATTAGATTTACATAATTTACATGTTTATATTTTTAAAAATTATTTTTCTAAATCAAAAAAGGAAAACTAACAAAATCAATATATTTTTCATTGTAAGTTAATTATCTTATTATATAACAATAAATAAAACAAATTTATCGTTATAATAAAAGACAATAACGATATATTTTAAATATGAAACAAATATATTATAATACATTAAAATTATCTAATAATATATTAAACAAATATTATTTAGACTTGTTTCCTGGAATCAATTTTGTATTTTTTATTGTAAGTTAATTTGACATCAAATTGATGTCAAATTACTCATTAACAAGATCTTGACACATGTCAAATATATTGATTAGATGTTGACACATGTCAAAAATTTCAAAAAATTAGATTTACATAATTTACATGTTTATATTTTTAAAAAATTATTTTTGTAAATCAAAAAAAGAAAACTAACAAAATCAATATATTTTTCATTGTAAGTTAATTATCTTATTATATAACAATAAATAAAACAAATTTATCGTTATAATAAAAGACAATAACGATATATTTTAAATATGAAACAAATATATTATGATACATTAAACTTATATAATAATATATTAAACAAATATTATTTAGACTTGTTTCCTGGAATCAATTTTGTATTTTTTATTGTAAGTTAATTTGACATCAAATTGATGTCAAATTACTCATTAACAAGATCTTGACACGTGTCAAATATATTGATTAGATGTTGACATGTGTCAAAAATTTCAAAAAATTATATTTACAGAATTTTACATGTTTATATTTTTAATTTTTTTTTTCTAAATCAAAAAGGAAAACTTACAAAATCAATATATTTTTCATTGTATGTTAATTATCTTATTATATAAAGCTTGATGTCAAAGTTACTCATTAATAAGATTGTGACACGTGTTAAATATATTGATTAGATGTTGGCACGTGTCAAAAATTTCAAAAAATTAGATTTACATAATTTACATGTTTATATTTTTTTTAAATTATTTTTCTAAATCAAAAAAGGAAAAAACTAACAAAATCAATATATTTTTCATTGTAAGTTAATTATCTTATTATATAACGATAAATAATAAAAAATATCGTTATAATAAAAGACAATAACGATATATTTTAATTATGAAACAAATATATTATAATATATTAAACTTATATTATAATGTTTTAAACAAATATTATTTAGACTTGTTTCCTGGAATCAATTTTGTATTTTTTATTGTAAGTTAATTTGACATCAAACTTTATATAATAAGATATGTGTGTTCTCGATAAAATTTGTCATGTCTAAGCAAAAACTTAATTTATTAATCATTATATTAATCAATAAATAATGAATAACAAAGTTAAAAAGAATAACATAAGTTATTTAACATAATTTTAGTCGGATATAAATTGTATTTAGCGTTGTAATATAAAGTTTTATTGTATGAGATAATCTAAATCTTATGAGGTAATATGTAAATATTTATTGTACGTAAGTACACAAAACCTTGAAAGAATAATGAACTTAAAAAAAAAATTCAATACATGATGTGTATTAGTATAGTTTTACATGTTTTATTTTAAAGATTTTAATGCATGTAGTAATATGAGAAACCTGAAAAAAATAGAAAAAATGAGTTTGTAGGAATGAATTTTTGGTTAATTGATGAAAATTGACAAAATATTACTTATGAAATTATGACATGTAAAATAATAATATTTAGGACATTTTTGGATTCCAAAAATTTTGTGGATGTTAACTGATTTTTTTGATTATTTTTATTGTTAACTTTAAAATACTAACCAATATACATATTATCTCATATGATGCTCATATTATTTTTGTTATTAAAAATTTTACTCTAATCCATGAAGAAGTGAATTATGGTTTTACGATGAAATAGATAGTTAAATGTGATTACTAAACTGAATGTCTAACAATGAAATTTATTTTAGAAGAATGAAATTTTCAAATATTAATATGTCTCATTTAAAAAAAAAATCATTTGAGAATATTAGTAAGTTTTTAATGTTTGATTTTATAATTTGAACACATGTATTTTTGTAAGCCATTTGTCAAAACATAAGATAATTCAAAATAAATTATAATTTATAGGAATGAATCTTCAGTTATACGATGAGAATGTTTTTATATCTTTATATATGTTTTTATTTAATAAATTTCACTCATTTAAAATTGATTAAGACATGAGGTAAAATTAGTATTTATGAGATAACAACATAACAAATATATCTTAAAAAATGTTGATTCAGTTTTTTTGCGAATTACATTTTGTTAATTTTTAATTGTATTTTCCATTCTTACTAAGATATAGATTTGATATTATGTATTAATTATGTTTGATATAAAATATTTAGTTATCTGCATTAAGAGATGAAATGTGTAATTAAGCTTAAAATATGGTTTATTATGATGGTATAGATATTTCAATGGTACTCATTGTCCTATTAGAGTTTTTGGGTAAAAGCACAAAGATTAATATAAATATTATGTTATTTATAAAACTTCAACCAACAGAAAAATATACTGCATAGTTCAAATAATTATATTAATAAAAATTGTACCTATATATTTGAGAAAATCTTATAAAATAGAACAAAAAGCCTTAAAACTCTTATATAATAGAACTGAGAGAGTATTAAAATGATATATGAGAGGTCCATATTCAATATTAAAATTTTACAAGATAAAATCTAAAACATGTACATTACTACTTAATTATTCTTAATAAGTTTTTCAAATTTTTACCCACGTAATAATGCGGGCTTCATCTAGTTTAATTTATAAATCATTTGAAAATCTTTAGAAGATACTGTATGAGAGGAAGCTCTTTTTAAACATTCAAGAACCCTATATTTTTTTTAAATAGACATAAGAAGAAGAATAAGATTGGTTTCATTTTTTTTTTCTTAAATAAATAAATTATCGGAGATAGTTTCTTCCTCCACTGTTTTGTTTTGTTCATGTATTCACGAATCGGCAATTTCTTCTAACTTCTCCATCAGCAAAGCTTTCAGAGTTCAAAATGTTCCCCATCTTCACCATCGACTTCGAGAATTGCTCGAAGAAAGCCAATGGATCCTCCGCATACTTGCTCACTATCCGCCGCGTTTGTATCCCGAACATGCTCGTGTACATAGCCTGATCCGAGTTCAACAACCCTTCTCCTCTTAGCAGCGTGTGGTAGATCGAGTTATCGAAGAGATTCGGCGTCACGTTGTCCATTGCCGTTACATTGGTATCACCTTCACCGCTGTTCGAGGGGCACATCTTTTTGAGACTTGACAAGTACGTCTCCGAAATCGGATTTAGGGCTGACGTCACTTGAAAATCTCCATAGATCCTTGATCGAAAGTTCCGACATTGTGCCATTCCGATCGTGTGAGCTCCTAGTTAGATTATTCGTCAAGTTAGGGTTTTAGTAATCCGGTTTACCACAATACCAAAAATAATTTGTTCGGCTTAGTTTACCACAATACCTATAAGAGCGACCATGTCTTCAACAGAGAGACCCTGAGCATAGAATTTAGCGATGATGCTGATCAAAGCCTCTTCTGGAGTTGGGAGGTTTGTTGTGGCAAGCGCGTAGCTTGCTGATTTTGAATCTTTTCTTCCAACAGGAACGTCCCAGTAAGGCCCACCCACCTTCAAACCATAATTTAAAATGTTGTTTCATTTCATAATTCATAGGATACTATATGATATATATACGAAATTTATTTTGAGAGAGTATATGTTTAGTTCTTGTTTATTTACCAGGATTGTAGCATCTCTAGCACTGATTGTGAGAAGATCAGCGCAGGAAACAACTCCAGGACATTCAGATTCGATTATGTTCTTGATTCTGTCTACAATTTTGTATCCTTTCAATGAGTTTATGTTCGGAGAAGCTTTCTTCTCTCCCTTTAGTGACTCTGTTTCGTCTAGCAACACTGATCCATCGCATCCCTGCAATACCGTTTTAACCCTCAAAAAGTAATTAACCATCCATATCATAAAGCAACCCTTTTTCAGATAATTAAAATCTGTATTTAATAACAGTAAACGTTTGACACATCCGTTACGAATTTTCTTTGTCGGGATGATTTCTTGCGTTTCAAGAAAGGTGTGTGAATGAGTACTTACTTGGACAAAGCAGTCGTGGAAGTGTAAACGAATAAGTATGGCTGCATTTCTAGGATCTTCCTTCACTATGCATTCCATTTCTTTCTTGATGACGTCAAACACGGTCGGACAAGTAGACTTGTAATAATCTAGGGTTAACGGATGATCCTTTCCCAGTAGATCAAAGGAAAAGCATGGGATAAAGATGGTGTGAACCATCAAGAACACAAGGAGGAGTTTCATACTTCTTCTTCTGATGAAACCCTTTTGATCCAAACTTTTGGGAAAAATGTAAATATTTTTGTGAGAGATTATAAGGAGTTAGTGAAGATGGTTGGGACTTCAAAGAGATATATAAGTTTTTGAGAAAAGGGTGTTGTAGGATTTTTAGTTTTCTTGTGTTACAAGGGTCTTGAGAAGTAGGTCAAGTGAGATGCAACTAATTTTGTAAGATGGTTGTTGGGGTTTCCTATGACCCAAAGATCAAACTTTATTTGAATACTAGAGGTTATATTTCCAAACCAAAATCTTATATTACCATAAAGTGTACTAAGTTCCGCATTTTTCTTCTATTTTTATTTAAAGGCATTTTGTTTGTTTGTTTGTATGTTTACAGACGTTGCAAGCATGCATGTTTTATTAACACTGATTCTTGAAACAAATCTAGAAGTCTCGTTTTGTATAATTTGTTCAACTGTTTTTTTTTTTGTTTTTTTTGGCACTACTATATAAACTAATACTTTTTGTTCAACAAGAATATAAGAAATATATAATATCCCATAAACAAATTAATATTGCAATTTTTTACATAATGTGAGATATATAGGTCTCGTATATCCTTGCTATGTGTTGTTCTCTTCATCTGTTTATTTTTGTTTTCTTCGAATGGCGAAATCTAGATCAGAAAGTAGGAGGGAAAATATTATCTACTCTTTGGCGTCATCTTCAATTATACGATTAATTATAATAAAAGCTCAAATAGTTTTGAAAATGATAACGACATTGTACAACGATCTTCTCGGTAAAAACTTATTCATTTGCAGTCAACTTGCTATTATTGTATGAATATTTTCAGTCTTAGAAACGGTTAAAAACAAAGTTATATGCATGGCAGTGTACATTAGTTGGGGGGAGGGGAAGAAACTTGGTGTTAGGTGGTTTTGGTATAGACGTTATTTAGCAGTAGGAGACTTTGAATCTGAAGTTAACATCCGAAACTTTTAATTCATATGTCCTTAACGATTGTTTCGCCAGCGACGCATAACGCTTTAGGCCCAATATTTGTTAGTACCTTTCTTGAGTGTGTGTGATTTATTAAGCTAACAAGCCTACAAACTTCCAATCGAACAAACCAAACTCTCTTTCACATTAGCCGCTCTTCCTCAAGATCTTTTTTCAAATTTGTGAAAATTTTGGTGGTTTATTATAATATCTATGTTCATATGATATCTATAGACTATATATAAATATTTCCATCTTCCGTGGAATAATTTAATAAATCCAGTAGTATTCAATATTGGAAACAAGTTATTTTATTCGTGTCAGCAGTGTTGAGAATGTGCATGCACAATAGGACATGTAACAAAGTTCAAATAGTAAAACAATAAAAACATTAGCAAAACGGCCCATTAGCTCAGTTGGTTAGAGCGTCGTGCTAATAACGCGAAGGTCGCAGGTTCGAAACCTGCATGGGCCATTTATTTTTACCTTTTTATTGAACAAATGACTTGGATTATCATTGTTTTTAGAACGGTTAAAAACAAAGGTCACTTCCGGTCAACGGTATCATGAGCAAAACGCAGTATTT
Organism: Camelina sativa; assembly: GCF_030686135.1. Classification (NCBI taxonomy): domain Eukaryota; kingdom Viridiplantae; phylum Streptophyta; class Magnoliopsida; order Brassicales; family Brassicaceae; genus Camelina; species Camelina sativa. The sequence continues at coordinate 21,243,381 of NC_141886.1, read as the reverse complement.
TTTTTTTTTTTTTTTCATCCTTTCCATATATCAGTTTGTTGATCTTCTTGTTTCTTATCATCCACCCAAAATTTCATATATGTCTAGTTGTCGTGCTTCAAGATCGCATAATCTCTATGTAAAACTCACAGGCCTGAAAAATCATTCAATCGATTATCACCAAACAAAATAAAGATATGTGGAGTGGCTTATGACAAACTCATTCCGTTAAACAAAAAGAAGAGAATGTGGATTGTGCCCTTTCGATATGTTGAAATGTTCAGGGTTATCTTAATCCACAATGTTTTCACATCCGATTTTCAACATCTCTCTTTTATGGAGTTCTGTGTTAAAATCATGGTTGACGAGTGGTTGTAAGTTGTAACTGGTCAAGATCTACTTACGGTGGGAGTATGGGACCATAGGTAGAGCCATTACCATAAGGCATGAAAGAAATCATGATATATAGATAATTTCATGAAGAAGTCAAAAACATTTTTGAAAAACAAAATCCATTTACCAGCAAGTTTAGATGTAAAACCTTAAGTTGTAAATTATATTGAAAATACCATATATTCGATGTCAATGTTCTTTATAATTCAAGATAACTTCTATTAAGAAACTCAAAATATTGGAAGCACCAGGAACACAAACTTATGCAAATTTAATGGTTGATCAAGCACATTAAATCCATTTAAACTTCAGTTGAACTTGACATTTATGTATTTATAATTCTATAAACGATTAAAATTAAAAACTCTACGGTCTTAACTTATATACATTTTCATACTAATTGAGTTATGATTGCTATGTTAGAAGGTTAGGAACACACTTTTATAAGAAAATGTTGATAAAAAAAAAAAAAAAAAAAAAAAAAAAAAAAAAACAGTAACAGCAGAGAATTCTGAAACCAAAAAATCTATATTCAATTATTGAACTTTTTGGAAAACCATGGTACCAAAGAAAAAAGAAAAAAAAAAGTTGGGTCGAGAAATCTAATCGAAAGGTATGATGTTACAGCAGGGATATTTTGTCATCTTATCTAAGATGGAAACCAAATCATGAAAAAAGGCTCGAAGAAGTATAGTGGTGTGTCTAATTTAAATGAGAGAAGTTTCCAAAGTATATACATATAAATAGATACAATATATATGATTTCACATCACATGGGAGACTTATGAAGTAAGAGACAAATGAATACATGGGGAAGTATACCTGACAAAAGCAGGCATTCAAAGTAAAGCTAAAAGTTTGGTGCTAAGGGACATACCCACTTCGTCTTCTCAACCTTTCAACAAAACCACCTAATCATCACTAATTAAGCATATATATGAGTTCTCTCATGTTTATTGACTTCATAATTTTGTAACAACATAAGTAATATTCTAGAACCTATCAATATATGAGAGTGAAAGACAAGCCAATACAAGTTCTCTCTCTTTTTTTTTTGTTGAAGTTCTCTCTCTTTTTTTTGTTGTTGTTGTTGTTCTCAAATCTCAACTACTACTCACCCACCTAAGTGTAAGATAAGATAATAACAAATGTCTAAAGGTGTGGGTGTGTGTGTTTACTAATCAAACAAAAGATATTATAGAGAGAAAACAGTACTCACACGTGTAGGATGAATGATAATAGTACAGACCCACATGAGAAAATCCAAGGTGAGTCCCTAAAAGAAAACAAGCTTTGGAGGCATTAACGATGTGTACAATTCTAATAAATCCTAATATATCTCCACTCGTAAGACCCACAGCGAGTATTATTATTTGTACTATGAGGATCAAATTTTCATAAAGGCCAAAACTGATTTACTTAAATGCACAAAGAGGGGTCAAAGTCTTACACACCACCACCGTTTTTAATGTTACATATGGATTCATTTCTCCCACACTTTGCTTAGCTGTAAGCCTGTAACCAAGATAGATTCCAATCACTGTAAAAAAAAAAAAAGGATGCAAATGTGAAGCTATCATAGTAGAAACAATACAGATCTTTTTTAGTTCTTTACTTTTTTCACCACAGTTGATACTTAATCTCTGCTGCTTTGTCATTTTCCTCATGAATAGAAATAAATGCACCAAATAAATACTAGAAAAACAAAATCCAGTTGCGTTTACCTTCAATGCAAAAGAAAACAACTATTTTATGGGAGAGAGAGAGAGAGAGAGAGGGAGAAGAGAGGAACAACAAAAGGCTGCAACACTTTTTATGACCAAGACAGGACTGGGGAGCTGGGAAGAAGAGTATTAAAGGAATAAGGAAGAGGAACAGCTCCTAACCTAATTAAGAAAATGGGTTTCAACATATATATTCCTTCTTTTTTGTTGAGTGGGTCTTATCTCACTTCCACCTCAAAAGCTGGTCTTTTATAGTTGTGAGATTTAATTACAGCCCAGTGAAACAAAGAGAGAGAGAGAGAGAGTGAGAGAGAGGGAAGTAAAAACTAGTAAATGCATGTTGTAGCTATCCCCTCCTATCATATGGCTATCATCAATAAAAAGAAACAAAAAACAAGTGTTAACCAATAAGCATTGCTGCTTACACATCACTTATGAGAGCTCCAAACAGATAAAACTTTGGTTTGGTGGGTATCCATGTTTTATGTCTCTCTCAACGGTCTGTGTTGTGTGTGGTTCGAACCTTGTTTTGGGAACTATAATATGCTCAATTCCCTATATAAGAAAGAGGGGTAAAAGAGAATTTATATATAGGGCTATAAATTTATTATAGAAGTGTACTATATTTATTTTGAACAAGGCGCTAATTTAACCAACCTTTTTTTCTCTCCTTTCATATATATCTGAAATGGCTTGTCTTGTAGTACTTCAATTGAGCGAAAACAATGGTGCTAAGATTGCCATGTGGTGATACTCACTCCTGGTATTCAATTATATGAGTGTGATTCCATAGGCTCCGGCTTTTCCTGATACTCAAACACAAGAAAGGAAAAATATAAAATCAGACAAAAGAGGACAAGCTATTTATTGATAGTCTTAAGAGCAAAAACCAAAACCACAACGAGAGTCTATATCAGAGGTTAAGAGGTTGCAACAAGCTGAGGCCTGAGAGGTACGTAAAACATTAAAAAAAGCTAAGTTAACTTTTTTTGTGTTAGCCATGGAGTCTCCAAGAAGAATCCATGGAGGTGCCGAGGAGAAGAGTAGCTGTGAGTCAGGATGGACTATGTACATAGAAGACACCTTCCACGGAAACCATCACTCGGAAGTTGTCTATGATGATGATGACGATGATGAAGATGATTTCCATGTAAAAGAGGTCGACCATGATGGTGGTGATGACGAGGACGATGATGATGATGATGATAGTAGTAACAATGAGAGTGATGACTCAATGACTTCTGATGCATCCTCATGGCCTAGCAGTCAGCATCCAAGAAACACCAAGAATCATGCAGCTTCAACAAAGAATAGTAATGCCAAACAACAACAAGTCAATCATCAGAAAGAGAACAGAGTTCGTGACAGATTCAGCGACCAAGGTGAGGAATCTGAGCTCAAGGCTAGAACAAGAACCACTGCAACTAGTCGTGTTAAAAGTAAAAGCAAGGTGAGCAAAACCAAATAAAGTCTGTCATACTGGTTTTTAAGTTCTTTAAGCTATCCAATGTTCGTCTCTTCTGCTCATCAAGGGGAAAAAAAACTTAAGCAGTTGATACAAATTTCAGACCATGTAGTTTGTTTCTACTCTTTTCTTTAAAACAGGATTATGTTTTTGCTTAATGCAAACTCCGTTCATGTAACTTGTCTATGTGGTTTTCCGTTTGGAGCTATGCTAATAATATCTACCTTTTTACACATATACTCCGTTCTAACACAAAACGGGAACATGTTTTTCTAATCTACCTCTTAACAAAAGAGCAATCAAGAAAGGTAATGCCAGCAAAAACAAAATTCAATAATAATCCGTAGCCATTGAAAAGCAAACGTGTTACGAATTTGACTCATAAATTCGTATAAAATTCAGATCCAAAAACGAATGAATTTGGGATAAAACAAAGAGGCTGATGACAAAACAGGAGTTTCTAAGGTTACCAGATTGTTCCCATAGGTGTGGCCCCAAAGTAGTAGCTAGAACACACCATAGCTTTTCCTGTTAACAAAGACTCCTGCTGCTTTCAATGCCTTCACATGATTCCTTTTTTTTTTTTTTGTTAAAGAAAGAACAAATTTCAATCATTCAATATATGTCATAATCAACACTTTCACAAAACTTTCATAAATTACTATTTTCACAACAGGAATCACAACAGTAAATAGAGAGGATCTTAATCAACCTGTTTGTGATATTCTTCTGTGCCTATTTCACAACAGTAAATAGAAAGAATTGTATCTATCAGAGAAAAATTCCACAAGCAAACGAAGCGTCGCTCTTTAAGAAAGTCAAAGATGGTCATTCCTATCAATAATACAGTTTAGAGTGTTGGAAAATGACTGAAATTAAGTTTAAGATTGTTGAGAGGTTATAATGAATTTGGGAACAGAAAACAACAAAAGAGTTTTAGCTGGCAGCACTACAACAAATATGTACATTGATAGCAGACGGATATAGCTCATTTTCCGTCACTGCTATGAAAGATGAGATTTTTTTTCGCTTACTTTTTAATAGCATCTTATTAACGCTATGATAGGAAAATTATGTAGCGGGAAACAAAAGTGACTTTTGTCCGCCAATACTTAGTGAAATTATTCACTTAATCGCCAAATAAAAAAAAAACCCAAAAACTCGACACACTCTCTCTCTCTCTCTCGTTACAACCTAAGCTCAACCTAAGAAGATTTCTTCTTCTAAATTCTCTGTGTGTGCTCAAATTCTTCTAAATTTCTTATCAATTCTTCAGTTTTATCGCCGTTTGTGAAAAGCCCCAATTTCGCCGTTTGTGAAAAGCCCCAATTTCGCCCTAAATCTCCATATCCATCGCAATTGATAGCTCGAATCCATTTTTGAGGCATGTCTTTCTTCTTCCTCCTAATTTCGTTATTTGTTTCGATTATTTGTGATTTCAAACAGCTTTTGATTTCGATAAGGGTCAGATTTAGTTATCTGTTTTGTTAGGGTTCGATTTATCTAGATTTATTTCGTTATCTGTTTTTTAGGGTTCGATTATTTACAGATTTTGAGAATGTGGAGTTTCGAATCCATCTGTTTTGTTAGGGTTCGATTATTTACAGATTTGACTCAAAAATAGCTTTTGGATTTGAGTATTTGCGCCTTCATAAACTGAACGATTTTTTTTTTTTCCCAAGTGTTGGTGATTGAAATGTTGGGGAACTGAAGCTTCTCATTTCTCTGTACTCACACAACAGGTTAGTATCACTCAACCAATAGTTAAACATTATTATTACACACGAATATTGGTGATTGCTATGTTTTGTCCTTTGAGTCTGATTCGTATAAATAGTGATTAGATTAGTGAGATTTTACACAGTTAGATATTGGTTTAAGAGCATCTGTATGTGTCTGAAGTAGTGCAGTATTGTCTGAATTGTTGCTTAATGTGAGCTTTGTATAATATGTATCTCTATTTTATCTATAAAGGTTAAAATTTATATTATAACATATAATGTTGGACAAGGCATGGGTGCATCTATGCAGGTAAGGAATTATATTTCATAATTAGGTTTTATTTTGGGTTTGGATACTTTAAGATGTTCTTTTAGTTATGATTTTTTTCTTTAATTATCCATTGAAGAGCTGATCCTGGTTATAAAAGTGGAGCTTGGAAATTTGTAAGGGATGTGTCTGCGGCTTTAGGTGACATAGAAATGATAATATGTCCTTGTAAAGACTGTCGTAATGTAGTACGACAGTTAAACAGTGTTGTGGTTGAGCATCTTGTAATAAGAGGGATGGATGAGGCATACAAGGTGCATAGTGATTGGTATCATCATGGAGATGTGAAGTCAGTAGATGAATTTCAAAGTAAACCAACTCAGTGGAATGAGGAAGTTTTTGAGTTATATAAAGCTGCTGAATTTTTTGATCAAGAGTTGGCTTTTAGAGGTGACTTAGCTGACCAACCTGTGGGCGACTTAAGTGAGATTGCAGAGGGTGAGGACCAACAAGAGGATGAGTTCCTTGCAAAGATCCGGGATGCTGAAACCCCACTATACCCTAGCTGTTCAAACCACAGCAAGTTATCGGCTATTGTGACTTTGTTTAGGATTAAGACACATAATGGCTGGTCGGATAAGAGCTTCAATGAACTGCTTCAGACATTGCCAAGCATGTTGCCAGATGGTAATGTCTTTCACACATCATTGTATGATGTCAAGAAATTTTTAAAGAGCTTTCATATGGGATATGAAAAGATCGACGCATGTGTTAATGATTGCTGCCTCTTCAGAAAGAAGTTAAAGAAGCTTGATAAATGTCCCAAATGTAATGCTTCACGGTGGAAGACTAATAAGCGGACTAATGAGGTAAAGAAAGGTGTCCCACAGAAAGTATTAAGATATTTTCCAATTATACCAAGGCTGAAGAGAATGTTCAGATCAGAGGACATGGCTAAGGACTTACGGTGGCATTACACTAACAAGAGCACTGATGGAAAACTTCGACATCCAGTAGATTCTGTTACATGGGCTCAGATGAATGAGAAGTATCCTTCATTTGCAGCTGAAGAAAGGAACATACGGCTTGGGCTGTCCACAGATGGATTTAATCCATTCAACATGAAGAATAGTAATTATAGTAGCTGGCCTGTGCTATTGGTAAACTACAATTTGCCTCCTCACCTTTGTATGAAGAAGGAGAATATAATGTTGACATTATTGATTCCTGGTCCACAACAACCAGGTAATAATATTGATGTCTACCTAGAACCTCTTATTGAGGATTTGAATCATCTGTGGAAGAATGGAGAGCTAACGTATGATGCTTTTAGTAAAAGTACATTTACTCTAAAGGCAATGCTTCTCTGGACCATTAGTGATTTTCCTGCGTATGGAAATCTTGCTGGTTGTAAAGTAAAAGGTAAAATGGGATGTCCTATGTGTGGGAAAAATACTGATAGTATGTGGTTGAAGTTTAGCAGGAAACATGTCTACATGTGTCATAGAAAAGGTTTGGCTCCAACACACAGATATAGGGAAAAGAAGACTTGGTTTGATGGAAAAGTTGAGCATAGGAGAAAGTCAAGAATTTTAACTGGTCATGAAGTTCATCAGAATCTGAAAAACTTCCAAAATGATTTCGGAAATGTGAAAAAGGCTGGGATGAAGAGAAAGAGAACTGTCTATAAAGAACCAGTGTTTGACAGTGATGATGATGAAAGTGAATCCGATGAAGATGAGGAAGTAGAAGTAGATGAAGATGAGTTATCAAGGTGGAAGAAAAGATCCATTTTATTTACTCTGCCTTATTGGGAGGATCTACCAGTACGGCATAATTTGGATGTAATGCATTTCTATGGAGACCTGCACAAAAGATCTTTCATATGAAAGAAGCTGTTGGACATATAATCGCATGGCCAACTGATAAGTGTAGACTGGTAGACAACAACATCCAAATGGAAGACATTGCCCCTATGGTATTTATAATTTCTAGCAATGTGTTAGCAATGTATTACCCCTGTCTATAATGCTAATTAATTATATTGGATTTGTTTACTGATTGTGTTTAACAGGGTATACAAGGAAACAAATGTAAACTATTGGATTTGTCTAAGGGTGACGTCATTGTTGCTGAGGGGCGTTGGGAGACACAAGAACCAAGTGCGTTGGTTAACGGAATTCCTCTTGGACCAAAAGCAGTTAAAGTATTTGTGGATTCAGTAAAGCAGCCTGATACATCACTATGGAGACCTACAGCTGAAATGTCATTTCTTGAGGACTGTTTGATGGCTTACGTATCTTGGCCCCTGAGTAAGGTTGATTTTGAAAATCCCTCAACTCCAACTGGTCAGAATGCTACATCACATGCTTCTTTGTCTGCATCAAAGGCCAAGTCTGCAGCCACAGCTTCTAAGTCTGCTACAGAGTCCAAAACTTCAGCAACAGCTTCAAAGGCTGCATCGCAGGCCAAATCTGCATCTATGTCTTCTAAGTCTGCATCTGGTTCTGAGTCTCCTGTTGATGATGCAACGGGTCCAATATCACCAATAAAGAATACTTTACCATCACAGTCTCCTCTCAGGAAGTCTCCAGTAAGTGTTTTCATATGTTATGAAGTTGTTTTTGTTAATTATATGATGACTGATGGTTTATATTGTAAACATGGCAGCGCATTAATAAAGTTATTTCCAAGGAGAATAAGAAGTGCAAGTTGATGGATTTAACTGAAAAGAATAGGGTTGTGGCTGAAGGACGATGGGGAACAAATGATCCAGAACATAAGGTTCACTTTACTCGCTTGGGTTCTAATGCAGTTAAAGTGTGGATAGATGTTGTGAAGGTGAAAAATGTAAAAGTTTGGAGGCCATCCGATGAAATAGAGATTATTGAAGATGCACTTAGCTCCTGCATTGCTTGGCCAGAGAACAAGGTCATTATGTCTTAAACTGATGGTTTTATTGTGTAATGTTAAGTACTTGAGATTGCTTGTTTATTTTGGATGTTCTTGAGACTTTGATGGTAAACTGATGTTCTTGAGACTTTTGTTATGTATTTTGGATCTGAGACGTTTATTAATCAGATTTTATGAGATTTTATAAAACAGGTTATGTGTGCTATAATCACATATCAGAAAATGCTATAAAAGTACAGGTAAACGTTATGATAAAAGAATATACCATAGCACAGTAAACAAGATAAAACAGCATTTCGCAACAGCTATATTAGATATGTATAACATAGCACGAAAAATTAAATATTGTATAAATTTTTGCAAAATTATAATCTTGATAATACAGCAGTTTATTAGAGCTATGCTATAAAACTATAACATAGCACGAAAAAACAAATGTTGTATAAATTTTTTCAAAATTATGATCTTGATAATATAGCAATTTCTTAAAGCTATGTTATATTTTTATAACATAGCATACGTAATAAGTGCTATTGTATATGGGGTACATATAATAACAGTGCCCTAAAACAGCGCTCATGAAAACGCTATCAAAGACCTATGATAGCGTTTTTCTCTGGTTAACAATGTGCATATTTGTTGTAGTGCAGCTTGGCTAAGAGAGGACCGTCCTCAACGTAGATGTGATTCTCAAGTCACTTTCCACATTGTAATCTCAAATCAACCATGCACGTGCATAAGCAATAAACAGGTAGATGATAATGAAATAAGGGTCGTCCAATCTAATTTTATGACCCACAAAATGTGAGAGAGAATGTGACTTAGTAATATGCACAACACATTGGACCTGGTCTACCAAGTTTCAACTCCAGGATGACCAATAACAAGCAAAGGTGAAGAACCAACCATTCCGGTCAAAGAATTATCCTGCACTGCTGCACATGTTCGATTGATAAATCGAAAATGACATCCAAGGGAAAGATTAACAAGAGAAACGATACTGTTGTGAAACACAAAGCAACCACCATTAATTAATCAAAAAAAAACATTGTATGTTTGAGAAACTGTTACAATCAACTAATTTTACTAAAATTCCATAATTATAAGAGAAGAGTTATGCGAGGAAGCCAAATCAGTATATTAAAGAGTTATGAACGAGTGAAAACTGAAAAAACTGTTTGAATTGGAAACTTTATTAACTTTAAACATTTTAGTATCCTTAAGCATCAACTCCCTAACAACGCTATCATGCACTACAAGAAATATTTGTTTCTCCTCGTTATTCAACCTATGTACGGGTTCTCTTTTAAAATATACCAATGGAATCGATATGCTTGCTCACTCTGGAGTTAAATTCTTGTTTCAATGCAATCTAGAACTTAAGCTAGACAAAACCAGAAAATATACGTTTGTCTTGTCTCAAGCACTATTGATTTTTTTTTTTTAATAGGATAGTAAAATAACTTGAAAACAACCAAGTATGCCAAACTAACAATATCCTTAATTTCCTCCCGAAAACGTTACCACGAGACCCTTATTTCCATTACATTCCCGAGTTTTTTATGCTAGTATTACTGACTAATGAATAAAAGCATGACACCATATTGACAACTATATAAATTTATGATCCCTCCCAGCCTTCAACTATTAACACCAAAAGAAGCAAAATGACAGAACTCAAATGGATATGTATTTCCTTCTCACTAACACTTTTGCTAAGCTTATCAGTTGGAGGAGTCCCTAACATAGACCAGAAATGGTCGGGTGGAAATCATTACCAGGGCGGGTTCTGTCTTCCCGGTCTGTGCATTGGAGGATCTGGTGGTAGCAGAGTCCACTTCGGCAGGGACAATTACGGTGGTGGATATAGACAGGCCTTGTATTGCAAACCGCTAACATGTTATGGTGGCTCATGTGATGCACTCCATTTGCGTTTAGACAAGGGACTGTATGAATCTCTCGTAAGCAAGAATGCCGAAAAACTCCCATCAACTGTTGGTTTCAACATCCCAGGGTCCTTCAAACAAAATGTCAACAGAAACTATGAGTTCAAGGAGGTGAAAGAAGCTGCAATGGCACCGCAGTCTAACTAGCTAGCTGATGAAGCTTAGTCTATATTGTATAGTTTGTATCAATAAATTAACATCCTATGCATCTCATCATACTGAGTTGTTATCACAAGATTGTAGTAATAATGTAAAAAAGGCAACTAAACTAGTGAGTAACTTAAGTACATATTACTCGAAATAAGAAATAAAAATAGACGCTCCGTACGTTATCTAGATTCACACTCATCGCAGTTTAATATAATGAGAAAATTTTGGCAATTAGCAAGGAAAACTTAGTGTATACAATATACCATGCTTATAGGTGTGTTAACTAGTGTTACATTAGTAATGTGTAAGTCATTTTATTTGTTTATAAAACAGTCGATATGTCCGAGTGGTTAAGGAGATAGACTTGAAATCTATTAGGCTTTATTTTTCCCAACTCCGACCAATTTTAATTATCAAAAAAATAAACTTTATTTGTATTTATTATTATTTAATTTGCGATTACAATTGTTTTCACATTACACATTCCTTGTAATGTTAACTAGTTTGCTGTAACCAAATTTAACGTTATCTAAAACAATACATATGGATTCAAAACCTAATTACCTGTATAAATATAGAATTACAGCTTATAGAAAAGCAACGAAGTCATTTGATTGACATGGTCGGGATTTAACGTGACCGGATCCATGCATGTAAAAAGGGAAAAACTAAGGAACGTCTCGTACTAATTTATCTCCAGCGAGAAATTAAAGCGGTGGAGATGGGATGGGAGTGGCGAGTTTGACGTGGTGGAAGAAAGCGACGGAGCAGAGAACATAGGCAATGAGAGCAAAGAATCCAAATCCGATCATAAGAGAGACAAACCGGCGACGATCAGGTCCATCGCCGTTTCAAAGCTCATTATTCCCATCATCCTCATCTTCAGATTGTTGAGTTGTGGGATATATAGTTTAGTTAGCTTTAGAAATGCTTTGGATTATGAAAAAACTAAGAGGGTGCATGCAACAGAATGCGTTGAAAGAATGAAACTCGCATTGCCACGTTACGTTACGACAACTTGAACTATTATTCTCTTAATATAGAGAGAAAATAGTTAATCTCTGTCTGGTGCACACAACAACAAAAAAAAAGTTGTAAGATGATTTTCTAAACTTGATGGTAAATAAAAAAATTGAGTTTGGGTTTTATTTGAAATGAGAAGAAAAAACTAGAACGAAGAAAAAGAAAAGTTGTAATCGTGAGCTTGATGAGTCATGAAGCACTTGAAAGTTGAAAGTAAAGTAGAGAGAATGAAAGATTATATCATTAATTATTCTAAGAAAGTGTGAGAGGTTAGTAGAGGTAGCGACTCGTCGACGCACCATGTTTCTTCTTGAGGAACCTTTCAAACTATATATCTCAATTTTTTTAAAGAGCATACTTAATTGATGATCCAATGGTTTTCGAAGTTTGTGAGTAATAATTTAGCATAAAGTGACTTTATTCTCTATACATCATCATTTGTAGTTTATATAGTATGGATGATTAACAATCCAACTAAACTTTGTCTTTTTACTTGCAAGTATAATTAAAGTTAAAATATAAATATATAATCATATTCCGAGATCGTAAAGTGTTGATCGATGGCATTTGTGGCCGTTGCATAGTAGCGGAGGAAACAGTACATCATGTTTTTGTTCCAACTTTTCTATAGTATCATGTTCGGATAACATGGTATAAAATTTTATTTATATCTATATAAACATAAATTTTGGACTTTATAGCTTATTCCGTGGACCAATATATCTAAATATTTGATTTTAGTTAATATTTTTGAATTTTAGTTTAAAAGTACTAATCGAAGTAATCATCCTTCAGCTGGTCGAAGGGGCGACTAATGAAAGTCAATTTAAGCTTTAGAGTGACAGTGTCACATACTCACACAATGGAATTATTTTGCTGATGCTACGGACCATTATGTTCTGCATTGATATTAGAAAGCAAAATATTACTATAATTTAGAACGTAACTCTAACTAGTGCCTAGTGGTAGAGATTTCTTGTTTGTATTCATTCAATATTCTTGTTTCTAAGGTTTCTTATCTATTATATCATTTTTTTTTCCAAAGAAAATAGTACTAGATAGCAAGATTGATAATTTTGAATAAGTATATGATAATTTGCTAAAAATGCTAGTAGCAAATGAGAGAAGAAGGTTTATTTTATCGAACGTACATTAAAATATATATTCATTGAATGTTCTTAAATAGATATTGTCATGGTGATTTTCCAAAATACATTTGCGATGCGTGGATTAAGCTTGTCCGAAGACCAAAACAAATATTGTATGTGAATTACAAAGAGGATTCAACACTTTCAACTTCTGAATTAGTTAGTCATCCATTTCGAGCTCATGAGGTTCATGATTCATAAATCAAAAACCATAATCGTGATTCAGGACAACAAAAAGAGGTAATTTAAATTACCTCTTATGTCTACCCTATGCCACCGCCATATATATAACTTCTTTTCGTCCACGTAGTAACTACCATTATTGCACCTGTAGGCTTGAAGGTACCGTCGATCCCTGGGGGGATGTGTTACTATTAGGTAACACAGCCACGTTAGACGGGATAGACTGGTGACATAACCTCAAATTTAATTATTACTTATACACTAAAAAAAGGTAACCAACCGGTTTTCCTTTAGACCGATTTCCTCAATAGTTCCACAAACCAGAAACAAATTTATTAATGTGTTGTGAGTTACTTGGTTCACTCCCGGTTTGTAACTGTCTCTTGGTTCTGTCATTTAAATCATAATCGTAATTCATTAATCAAAAACCCATAAAATCATAATCTTGTGCGCCTTTATCCAAAAGTAACTTTTAAAAACCCTCTCACCACCCATTGATTCACACAATCTCAAATTCACTTCGTTTTTTTTAGTTACAGTTCCAGAAACATTGCGTAGCAGAGAACACTCTTCTCCATATATAGAAAAACAAAAACACAAACTATTTCGCTCGATCAAACGGTCCAGATCTTATCGCCGTCTACGTTAAGAAACCTATTAAGCCTGATCTCACCAATCATCTTCCTTGACTTGGAGTTTTCTTCTCGAATCTTCATGTTTTCTTCTATAACCTTTTCAAGACCTTCCTTGGCTCGGCTTAACTCATCGACGAGACATTTGTTCTCGTTGATGAGCTGAACAAGCATAGACCACAGTTCTTCCATGTGTCGTCGTTTTCGCATACGCGATCTCCGAGCTGACTCGCGGTTCGATACCTTCCTTCTCCGCTTCCGCTCATCATCTTCTGCACTCCTGCTCGAGTCGTCTGACGTGGCAACCAAGTTTACAAGTGGAACTCGATCAACAAAGGTTTGGAATAAAGACTGTGGATTAGGGTTTGCACTTTGAAGGTTATAAACAAAACCAGCCATATATACAAAACAAACAGTTATATATTCTTTCGTAACCTTTCGTACCAAGTATGATGGTTAGATCCATAAGATGCACTCTAATTTGGTATTTATAGATGATTAAATTGAGGGGAGTACTGTGACCTTACAGTACTAACAGCTAATCCAAGTGGCTATAATACACGTAAACTTTTAATATAATATTTCTCATGTATGATGAAGAAAAAGAGAAGTTGTAATCGTGAAATTGATGAGTCATGAAGCACTTGAAAGTTGAAAGTAAGTAAATGGCATGAAGGGGACCATTGCCAGAGAAAATCAAAGTTTATATTATTTTATATTACTCTTTCCGTTTCGAAATATAAGATGTTTTAGAAAAGTTTAATATTTCATGATATAGGATGTTTTCAAGTTTCTATCTAACTTTTAGATATGTTAGGATTTTATATTATGCAGTATTGTTTCTGATTGGTTGAACATGTTAAAAGTAAAGACATCTTAATCTGCATGCTTTAGTTAAAACATCCTATATTTTGAAACAGAGGGAGTATTAGTTATTCTATCAAAGCATGAGAGGTAGCGACTCGTCGACGCACCATGTTTCTTTTTCTCAAGGAACCTTCCAACCATATCTAATTTTTTTAAGAGCATACTCAATTGATAATCCAATGGTTTATGGATTTTGTGGGTAATGATGTACCACAAAGTCACTTTATTGCTTATACATGCATTATTTATAGTGTTATATAAATTAATTAATAATTGGCAATGGAGAGATTTTACCAAAACTACTATAGTTCGTGAAGCATAATTGCGAGAGTGAGTTAGTGGTCGAATAGCTAAAGTAGTAAAATTTGATATTAGCGCATTAGGCCAGCTATCTTAGCCAATTAGAGTGGATTTCACTTGGGGTTGGGGGATCGGAATGGTTAAATTTGCAGCTCTAGCTTTATTAGGTCGTAATTAAGTAGCATTTATAATAGTATTTTATTTAAGTAAAGATTAGATTATTGATGTTTTATATGTAAGTAACGAAGTTTCCTTGATCCACTTAAAGCCAATCATTAATGTCATCAGCGATGAAAGTTTAGTTGCAAACGAGTCTTTTCATATTATACGTACGCATGCCGTGACTGTTGAATCATGTGACTTCTTTTAATTGCAAATGATTTGTGAGAAGATCTTAATTATACTACAATTTTAGCCATCGTAACATTGTTAATTAGCTAAAAAAAAATTTTTAGAATAAAAGATAAATTTTATTCGGAAAAATACGGTTAACAGCTAGTGCAGCTTTTCCTAAATTACATCAGCTTATAATTTAAAATAGAAGAATAAACAACAAATCAACGAATAATAGTGAGGAGGCCCAGACTTTTTTTAGTTACTTGCAAGCCAAGTTATCAGACAGTTATCAAACTTGGCATCTCTTTGTAGCTGAATGGAGTAAATCCGGTTGCGAACCTGCTGGTCGAGTCGCTTTGTAAGCTGCCGCACCGGGAGAGGGGTTTCTCCTTGCTGCCTACCGTTTCTCTCCCCCATAAAGAATGAATAGAAAGCTGAAAAATGTATC
The DNA here is from genome assembly GCF_030686135.1 of Camelina sativa. Lineage (NCBI taxonomy): Eukaryota > Viridiplantae > Streptophyta > Magnoliopsida > Brassicales > Brassicaceae > Camelina > Camelina sativa. The sequence goes on along the minus strand of NC_141886.1, from coordinate 21,227,885 downwards.
GTACCAGGAACAATCGATCGATCATGTCCCAGGGAGTTATCCGTGAGGAGGCTGATAATATGATGCCATAGTGTGGTATAGCGCGTTGTGAGAAGCTTCGCGATGAGATCAGACCAGACTTCCCTTGAATAACTACAAGAGAAGAATAGGTGAGTACGAGTTTCAAGATGTTGTTGACACAGCACACAAATTGTGTTTGCTCCAACATTCCATCTTAACATTCGTTCCCTAGTCGATAGACGATCCAACATCGCTAACTAAGCTATGCAAGCATATTTTGGTGTGGCCTGTGAAAACCATATGCCTTTGCTCCAGGCTTGCTTCGGCTTAGGAACTCTAAGTGCTTCCCAAGTGTGTGACGTGTTAAAAGACGCTTGATAAATATCCCCTTTTCCCTTCCAAAGAACAATGTCAGTGGAAGTGCCCAGACCTTGAGCACGAAGGTCATCCATTATTGACTTAGAGCTGATTGAAAGCGACTCTCCCTGCTGAAAACCATCTGATGCAGTAGACCGCAGCCTCGTACCCTGGAGAGGGCCGTCATCATCCTTCGGCAAAGAAGCCGCTGGCGGCATCAAATTAAAGAAAACCACAAAAAGCCTTAATCGCCCTTTGAGTCGACCGCCACGTCAGCAATTTTGTTATCCTACTATATTAATTAGGAAGTACAAATATGAAACTAACTTTAAATTGTGTAAAAAATTATATTCAATTATCATTAGAAAATTTTAATAAAGATTAATTAATTATTTAAATAAATATAATTAATTAAAAATAAAAAACGCTGACAAATCAAAAAAAATCTACAAAATTAATAACAGAATTTATTTAAATCAAAACTAATTTGTATTTGAAAAAAAATAACAGCTAAAAATTTTAAAAAGTACAGATAATTATTAGTTAAAAAATATATTTTCTCCCTCTAATAAAATTAGAGACGAAGGTTACTAAATAATTTTTTAAAAATTATAAACCAATCAGAATTTCAAAAACTAAGATTTTATATCCAAGTATACAATAAAATTATTTTTAACTAGATTTCGAAGATTTTATTAAGATTTCAAATTATGATTCTCCTATCATCTTTCTTTTATTTTATTTACAAATTGTTTGGAATTTTCATATAATACTTATTATTAACAAATATACAGAATTTTTTCTACATATGTTGTGATTTGAAATTTTAAAAACGAAGATATATTACTCTTTTTTTAATCTAAAATATATATTACTCAATCTATGGATTTAATTTTCACATTGGCGGGTTGATAAAACAAAATTTATATAGTTGATAAATTAATAAATTTTATTTGCTCACAATTATAATATTAAAATTACTACTTCATATTTCACAAAATATTGATGCAAATACAACGAACAAACAATATAAAACTATAATATACATCAAAATAAAATTCTATAATATTCTAACAGAATTAGTATTAAAAAGAAATATATAGATTTATAGAACAATTAAAAATAAATAATATCTCAAACAAAATAATTTTCATAAAAAATATAACAATAATTTTTATTATTATATTATAATTCTTTTTTAAAATGTTGATACGTGCTTTAAGCACGGGATATCTCCTCGTTAGCTAACAATTTCGCGGTAGACTATAAATTAATTCAATAAAATAAAGTAATACTCATGTTATTTATGATTTCTTTTTTGTAGGGGACGGGGCTGTTACCCCCCATCATTTATTCAAAAAAAAAAAAAACGCATTGCAAAATAACTCTCCTCGAGCGCTAACTCAATGTGTCATGTAAATCTATCGATTATTTTAAAAATTTAGACTATTTTCTTAATGATCGCTAACTCTTTGATAATAAAATAATCAATAGACACATTTCACATGATATCCGTTTTAGAAGAAAAAAAACACACTTGTGATTGATCAAATTTTCTTGTTTTTATTATAACTAGGAACTCTCAGACCCATGTTAGGGGAAGTATTTCAAAAAAATATTAAATTAAATTCAAAATTATATATTATAATTTTTTTGAAAATAATAAAATAGTTTAAGAGTATGTGCTACTAATAAAATAAAATTATTTAAGAAAGAGAAAATAATAAATAAGTTAAAAATACATAAATATTAAATATAAAGTGTTAGTAAAAACACAACCATCAAAATGAAAATCAAAAATATAATTTATGATAAAAAAATATTTTGACAAAGAAACATAACTCTAAATAAAAAAATATACCAAATCGAGGCAAGAATGTGACATAGGTTCTTCATGTACCTCGGTTAACCGAGCGGAACCAAAAAAAAACTTTGACCAGGGGAAGAAAAAGACATTACCTCCAGCTCTTTGGTACCTTAGCCATAGATCAAAGTATTCATCATCTTTAAATCTACATCCTCACTCAATTCAATGTCTTTTTCTAGACAAAGATGATTCAAAATTAGGATCCTCATCCTAGAAGTAGGCGGACGTAAAAAAAAAAAAATTACACATCAGCAAATTAAAATACACATCATTTTTTATTTTCTATGTTATTAAGCAGTTTTTTTTCAGAATCATCAGTTAAATTTTTCTTGTTTATGTCAAATAGGGAAATTAAACAGTTTCTACTGTTCATAACTCGAAAAAAAAAAAAAAACCTCTCTCGTCTTTCGTCGCATAAACAAGTTCAGCGATTTGTGTGCTGGACTTGTTAGGGGACTAGGATTGACGCCAAGGTAAGATTTGTTCCTCCGTCTCTCGGGATATTCTCTACTATGAAAATGAGGCAATTACCTTGAACTTTTATGATGTTTTGGCTGCACTTCCTAATGTAAGCTCTTTGCTTCTGCTAAGATTCAAAGAACGATGACCCTTTTCAGATTGATTATCTTGCTAACAAGTGCTCTATAGCATCCCGAATTGATTGTTTCGCTGGTAAAGTTCTGACAACCCTGGAGAAGAGCTTTCGGTTGTGAGATATGCTGTTAAGTTTTAAATTATGTACCCTGATATGTCCTACGCAGATGGTGAACAAGTTGAGGAAAGGCTGGAATTTTATGACAAAGGTGTTGCCCCATGCAAGAATGTGGATGTAATGAAGGAAGTAATTGAGAATCTGCAAAAGAATGGTATTTGTGTATAGTTTTTTTTTGGTTGAAAGCAGAGTTCTCTTAGAGTGATGGTGGACTTAGTGTTTGATCTGTTCCTGGTTTAGATGATGAAGGGAAGGATGTCTCAGCAAAGAAAAGCAAGAAGAAGAAGGCAAAAGGGTGGTGGCAATGGAAGAGGACAAGTCAGAAAAAAAAAAAGAAAGAAAAGAGGAAGATGGAGACAGCAGAGGAGAATGAAAAATCAGAGAAGAAGAAAAAGAGAGTAAAGCTGGAGGATAAGAGGAACATGCTAGTTGTGCTTGTATAGAGTATGTATAAAACTATAAATTAATTAAGAAACACAGCTTATATAAATTGCCATCTTTCTATATAACATTGAATTGAGGCCATACTATACATATCTCTGTGAATCTGTGAATTGAGGCCATATGATACACATTGAATTGAGGTCATATGATACATATCTCTGTGTATTTAATATTGATAAATATTAAATAAACATATATGTTATGGCTGAGTTATGTACTTCGTACGGCTGAGTTATGTACTTGGTACGGCTTCGTTTGGTCTTTCGTGTCGTGCCTCGATATTACAAAAAGTGTTGTTGGAGAAACCCAAACAATAATTTTGTGCCTGCTCAGATCCACACACGTAATAAATTTATAAAATTAGTTTTATCAAAATATATTATACAAAATAATTAAAAAATTAAACTCAAAATTCGAATAAAAATAAAAAAAATTCCGACAAAGTGACTAAGTGATGGCTGAGTTATTGACTTAGACGGCTGACTTATGAAATATTTGAAAATATAACTCAATATTTAAATATACAATTGAAATATGAATATTACAATTATTATAACTAATAAAAAATAATAATTATAGAGAAAGATTGATTTTTACACATTCTCACCAGAATGTGTTAAACATATAACACCTGACGTTTAGGGGTCAGGGTTAGGGTTTGAGATGTAGGGTTCAGATGAGTAACATTATTTGTTTTTTGGTTTTGGTTTTAAGGTGGTAATATGAATATACTAATATTATTACCATTTGAATATTTTTTTTAAAAATCAAAATTGTTTTTGGTTATTTCCGGTTATGGGTCGGTTAGATTAATATATACTCAAATGACATAATCGGAAATAACCAAAAACAATTTTTCCAATTTGGTGTGATTAGCCTAATATAACCCATAGTAAGCCGAATATAACCGAAATTAACCAAACATACCAATTCATAAATACTAAATTGGAAAAAATAATTTTTTCGGTTCGGTTCGGTTTGGTCGGTTATTTAGTCATTCTAATTTGAGGGTTGGCTGAGTTTTGGTAAATTTATGGCTGAATTATGCAACAAATTTATTAATTTATTATATACCTTCTCGAGAATACAAAAAGTGTTGTTGGGAGACGCAAACAATAATTATGTTTATTGTTAAGAACCACACGCGTAATAAATGAGATTTTAGCGATTTTTTATTTAAAAGGAATTCAAAATTTGAATTTGAATTTAATTTTTTTTAATAAAAGTATTTCTCAAACAATTGACTAATATGGCTGAGTTATCGACATAAACGGCTGACTTATGAAATATTTGTAAATTAGAATTATTATAACTCAAAATTAAAATAGAGAATGAAAAAATGAATATTACAATCATTATAAGCAATAAAAAGTAATAATTATAGACAAAGATTAATTTTTACACAGTCTGATCAAAATGTGTAAAACATTCAAAACATGACATTTATGGGTTAGGGTTTGAGGTTTAGGGTTCATATTTCCAACATTATGGATTTTAATATAACAGTTTGGTTTTGGTTATATTGTGTTTGGTTTAAGGTAGTAATTTGGATATACTAATATGATAACCATTTGAAAATTTAAAATTTTTGAAATTACTTTTCGGTTATTTCCGGTTATGGGTCGGTTAGATGAATATATAACCATAAATAATCCAAATGTTATCCAAATTAGGTCGATTAATTTAATATAACCGATAGCAAGCCGAATATAACCGTAATTAATCAAAAATAATGGAAAAAATAGTTTCCGGTTTGGTTCGGTTTGGTCGATTATTTAGTCATTCTAATTTGAGGGTTGGCTGAGTTATGATAAAGTTATGGCTGAGTTATCGTTTAGGGTCTTTTCAATAATATGAAAATGTATTCTTCTTTCTTTCCTGGATCTTTTAATCTGTCAGATTCCTAATAAGTATTAAAACGTCTCTCGATGTCACAAAAAGTGTTGTTAGGGAAGCGCGAAAAATCACTAATTATGTGCCTGCTCAAATCCACACGCATAATAAATTCATAAAATGAGCTTTTTATCACAAGATATTATTGCAAATAATATATGAGTCTTTTGTTCTGTCAGATTCCTAATAAGTATTAAAACGTCCCTCGATGTCAGAAAAAGTGTTGTTATGGAAGCGCAAACAATCACTAATTATGTGCCTCCTCAAATCCACACGCATAGTAAATTCAGAAAGTGAGCTTTTTATCACAAGATATTATTGCAAATAATTAAATAATTATTATTCGAATTTAGAATTTTTTTTTCTAAAAGTATTTCTCCAACAATTGAATTTTAAAATTATTATAACTCAAAATTTAAATTTAGAATGCCAAAATATCGCTTTACGGCTGAGTTATAATCTTTACGTGAAAACGAAAGGTCATGTGACGGCTGAGTTATAGTGAGTTATGGCTGAGTTATCACAAGAAACAATCTGAAAGTAAATGGATGATATATATATGACTTTACGGCTGAGTTATAATATTTACGGGAAAACGAAAGGTCATGTGACGGCTGAGTTATAGTGAGTTATGGCTGAGTTATCACAAGAAAAATCTGAAAGTAAATAGATGATATATATGACTTTACGGCTGAGTTATAATATTTACGGGAAAACGAAAAGTCATGTGACAGCTGAGTTATAGTGAGTTATGGCTGAGTTATCACAAGAAACAATCTGAAAGTAAATGGATGATATATATGACTTTACGGCTGAGTTATAATATTTACGGGAAAACGAAAGGTCATGTGACGGCTGAGTTATAGTGAGTTATGGCTGAGTTATCACAAGAAAAATCTGAAAGTAAATAGATGATATATATGACTTTACGGCTGAGTTATAATATTTACGGGAAAACGAAAGGTCATGTGACGCCAAAAACTCTACACAGAGACGTAGCTGATCGGTTTTCCATAGCCCCAAAAAACATTGCAACTGTCGATCATTGGAGACAAAAACTGGTGGAGTATTATGCGCCATTAGTTTCAGTGCCTTGTTCGAGAACATGTAGCTCAACTTTAGCTCATGGCTAAACGCGTCCAATCCGTAGTCTTCAAGAACAAGCTCCACAAGCTTGTCGTGTGTTGTGCCACCACTCGATCTGCACAACTATACACCCTCTATCGTCGGTGTTAAATACATATCTCTGTTTCTTTACCCAATTACCGGAAACAATTAGTACCGGAACTGGATCCATGAAAGAAAATGAAGAACAAGTAGAAATAACTAGGTGAAGAATAAAAGTGAAGAAGAAGTATAAGAACAAGGTGAAGAAGAAGGTAAATAGTTCACTTATTTACCAGTTGAAGAACAAGGTTCGAACGACGTTTCGTATTTCCGGAGGAAAAAAAAAAGATGACATGGAATGCTGACATGGATACTGCGTCCGACGTGGCATTAATAACTCAGTCTATATAAAAATCAACCATCAAACAATTGATATCTCAGTCTATATAAAACTTAGCCATCAAACAAATTATAACTCAGTCACAACATGAAAAACATTACAGTAATTAGAAAGCAAAAAAAATTGCTTCCAAATTCAGCCGCTTCATCAACTGAAAATATGTAACTCAGTCGTAACGTTTAATAAGTCAGCCGTAACTCAATAATATTCTAGTAATTAATCTTTTGCAACTAAGTCAGTCGTCGAATGGCTGAGTTGTACGATAAGTCAGCCTATAACGGCTGAGTTGTACGATAAGTCAGCCTATCACGGCTGAGTTATACGATAAGTCAGCCTATCATGGCTGAGTTGTACGATAAGTCAGCCAGTCAGAAAATGGTAACTCAGCCGTGTCTTAGTGATAACTCAGCCAAAATTTTAACAACTCAACCATCGGATGAAAACTCAGCCGTAAGGACGGCTGAGTTAGAGCGTAACTCAGCCAGATTTTGATAAGTCAGCCGTAACGCTTGGCTGAGTTATGCTCTAACTCAGCCAGATTTTGATAAATCAGCCGGAATACTTGGCTGAGTTATGCTCTAACTCAGCCATCCGCTCTTACTCAAATGTTTTTTTCCATAACTCAGCCGGAATATACCTATAACTCAGCCGCAACATACTTTTGTAACGCGTTATGGCTGAGTTATTGTTACACGTCAGCGTTTTTGACGTGGCGTCTGACGTGGCAATGACATTTTTGTAATTACGTTTTTTCCGGTAACATAAAACAAGGGCACGCTGGGTATTTTGAAAATACCCAAAATATTCTAGTAATAAAATCTTTGTTTGTAAATTCTAGTAATATTACCTAATTTGGATAACATTTGAGTAAATCACCCTTGATTTTTTCTTTCTTTTACATTGTTACAAAAAATACTGTCACGATCCTTGTTCAACTTCCGATAGGGGGATGAATCATTACTCTGTTCCAATAATAAACCAATAAGGCAAGAGTTAGTAAACAGGAAAAAGGAAAAAAGTAGAGCAAGAGTTAGTAAAGGGATGTGTTTTATGTTGTTTTACCTCTCCCTAAATAGTCTTATATATTTATCTCCAATGTCTTTAGGACTTGTTAAACATGCTACCGCCATTACCATTTCCTTCTTACGAGATGGTAAGTAAACACACAATTCAGCAAAAGCATCTCTGAGGAGAACAATTGTTTCATCATCAAACAACAAAAGGGTATTATTGCTCTTTTGGTAAGCAGCCTCCAAATACGATTAAAGCGGTGGATAAGTATTATAATTAGAGCTGTCAAAATGGGTGGGTTGTCCATGGTCAGCCCATGTCCAATTCATTATGGACTGGTCATGGACAAGCCCATAATTGAAACAGGTTTAAATGGTCTATGTCCAACAACACCCACAGATAAAATGGGTTGGACAATCTGGACATTGGTCGGCCCATTGGTCGAATAATTCTAGGTCAAAATCAATTTGGGAAAATTTTTAAAACTCATTTCTCACTGTCAAATTTGTTTTAGATATTTGTGTTTTTTTCTCATTTTACAAAATATGTTATATGTTGTCCAATGAACACCCATAGACAACCTATAAAAATATGGTCATTAGTGGGTATGGTCATCAATGGACCGGTCGTTAATAGACACGGTCAGGTATTTGTCCAAAATCAAATAGGACAATGTTGAACGAGTCAAAATGGACGCGGACAGCCATCTTGGCAGCTCTAATTGTAACAGTTAGAGAAATTTCCCTAAACCCCTGTGACACGCACTAACATTTGTTTGATGATGCCAGAGTTTCTACCCTCAACTTTAACTCCTCAGTAACTGATCTGAGAAGACCACGCTTCCCAACATGATCTGGACCCGCAACCACTATCCTACGCCTTAGTCCAAGAAGATTCTTGATTTGTTCTCTCTCAATCTCTAAGCCGGATAACAATACGTCCTTCACATTTAAGGGTTTGATCTGATTGCCCTAAAACAGTCAAGGATTCATAACTCCTATAGTCTACCTCCTATTTCAAATGATTAAGCAACTAAGACAGAGGTTCTACTCGAGAACCAACGTACGTGTGGTTGAAGAGGTTGCTCCTTGGCTTTTTGTATGAAGAAAGCGAAGCAATGGCTTTCGTTTTTGTGCGGCCATCGCCTTGTACTATTTTGGATGGTATCGATCGGCCTCAAGAAACGCAGTGACGCCTGACGAGGGTTGCATAAGATTAGGTCGCCGGATCTTCGGATTTGATCGAGTTCCCGGTCCGTCCATGGCTGAACAAGAAATAAAGAAAGGGTCAGATAAGATTTGAGAAGTCGAAACCGATTAAACATGCTAAAAGCTTGGATTACTTGCCTTGCACGAGAGTTGTTCTAGTTTCTCAAGGCACTAGGATGGAGTGAATTTTCCCCCAAGAACACACGACTCACATAGGTGACGTAGCTACCGTCATTCAGGGCGATCAATAGCTCGTGCAACTCTTGTTTGACCAGCGTAGAGGCATTGTTACGTTCTTCTTTCTTCTTTCTTATTTCTTCTTTCCGTATACCATCTTCCATTTTCTCTTTTCTCTCCGCCGGAAAAAAATGGGAGTTATGGAGTTTGGTGAAGTTGGGGATTTTCACCAGTAATATAAAATTCAAAACAAAACAAAAAACAAAGTTACAGTTCTGAGTGGGTAATTTTTTAAATGATGTTATTTATTAGTTTTTCTTTGCAGTCAAAAAGGAAAAAAATATATAAAAGACATGTTATTATTATTGCTTATACATTATTTAAAGTGTTAAATAATTGACAATGGAGATATTTTAATATTTTACCAAAACTCTGAGTTCGTGAAGCATAATTACAAGAGTTGTTGTCGAATAGCTAAAGTATAAAATTTGATTTTAGTGCATTAGGCCAATTATCTTAGCTAATTAGAGTGTATGTCACTTGGGGTTGGGGGATTGGATTGGTTAAATTTGCAGCTCTAGCTTGATTAGGCCGCAATTAAGTAGCACTTGTATTAATATTTTATCTAAGGTAAAGGTTGGAGATTATTGATGTTTTATATGTAAGTTCAATTGCAAACGAGTCTTTTCATTTTATATTATACGTACGTGTGCTTGCCGTGGCTGATGAGTCATGTGACTTCTATTAATTGCAATGACTTGTGAGAAGATCTTAATTATACAATTTTAGCCATCGTGGCATTGTTAATTTAGCTAACAATTTCGCTATATACTCTAAATTAATTCAATAACATAAAGTAATAATCATGTTATTCATAATTGTAAATCTATCAACTATTTTTATAATTAGACTTTTCCAACTTAACTGCTCTTGTTTTGTAAATTTTTCACCATCCCGAAATCTAAAACTTTCGAGTCCATATAAATTTTATTAAAAATTTCTCACTAACATACACAAAAACATCAATAATCTCCTTAATTTACTTGTGAAAGAAAATGCTAATTTTTTCTCCTTAGGCAGATTTATTGTGTTTTTAGAAAACAATCCTGTCAAACTCGAAAGGAACTCGTGAACTGACCTTAGAGCAGTGGCAGAAGCTAAGTCCATTTGTAGAAGGCACCATCACACTCGGGATCGAGTCCCGGTTCCTACAAAAGTAGGAATTTAACTAATAGCCCAGCTAGTTGTGGCCCAATGGTTGACAAAAAAAAAACACGAAAGCAACTCCTTGAAATGATTTTACACTAACTATCAAATCAAAGAGAAAGATTACGTCTATGCCAATTAATCCTCATCAAAAATGTATATGTGAACATACAGTTTTAACATAGAGCTCTAACCATGCACACCACAACAGTGTTAGGAATCTCCAAATAGGAATCGCAGAAGATAGGGAATAGAATACTAATAACATTGTAAACAATGAACACATTCATTGTACCCAGAAAAAAGAATATGATAAACTAGACACGTAGGATGAGAAGTTGAGAACCAAGCAATGGATGAATAAAAGTTCTCCAAATATGTTTATACCTATAATTATAGATAGGCTTACAGCAATAAAGCTAGATATGCTTAACCGTTAAAAATCCCAAAATAATTCCACAAACCAGAAGCAAATTCAAATAATCAATGTGTTGTGAGTTTTGGTTTATTCCCGGTATGTAACGGTCTCTTGGTTCGGTCATTAATCATAATCGTAATTAATTAGTCATAATCTATAAAATAATAATCCTGTGCGCCTTATCCAAATAAAACCTTGTAAAACCCCTCTCAGTCTCACCATCATCATCCACTGATTCACAATCTCAAAATTCACTACGAAGTAGAAGAAGAAGAAGATGCGATCTTCGTTTATAGTCTCGAATCCTCCGTTTCTTCCTTCTCTAATCCCTCGTTACAGTTCCAGAAGCTCCTTCAGACGCAGCAGAGAACGACGCTTCTCCTCCTTCGCTGATTCTCTTCGTGTTTCTCTTCATGGAATCGGAAGAAACATCGAGGTTTGTTTTGATTGTCTCCTCTTGCCTCCCAATTAGAACAACATCGAGGTGTGTTGAATTCGATTTTTTGTTGTTGTTGTTGTTGTTGTTGTCTAGGTCGTCGCTCAAGGAGTTCAATTCGATGGTCCGATTATGAGTAGAGATGATGCTTTAGAGGTGAATTTGGATGATGATTTAATGGTTCAAGTGTGTGTGACTCGTACCTTGCCTCCAGCTTTGACTCTTGAGCTTGGTCTCGAGAGTCTCAAGGAAGCTGTTGACGAATTGAAGACTAATCCTCCTAAGTCATCTTGTGGCGTCTTGCGATTTCAAGTATGAATCATCATATCTACGCATTTGCGAGTTCCTTTTTGATTCTGTGGATGCAGATTGTTAATGTGCGTTCAATTAAATTTGTAGGTGGCTGTGCCTCCAAGGGCAAAAGCTTTGTTCTGGTTTTGCTCTCAACCGACGTCTTCTGGTGTGTTTCCTGTGTTTTTCCTCTCCAAGGAAACCTCTGAGCCTTCTTATAAATCACTCTATGTAAAGGAACCTCATGGGGTTTTTGGGATTGGGAATGCATTCTCTTTCGTTCATCCGTCTTCATTCGACTCCAATGGACATAGCATGAGGAAAACGTAAGCATGTTCTCTTTTGGAACTTAGTTTGGTTAGTAAGAATGTGCTTTAGTCTATGATGTATGCATGTTCTAAAGTGCTACATTTCACTTCAAGTAGTTAAGCTAACTAACTTCTGCAGATTCCTCTCAGATGAATCAGCTATGGTGACGGCCTATGGATTTTTAGATATTGATTTCAACGAGCACTCTACTGTAAATAGCAAGGATGGCTCTTCTTACTTTTTCGTTCCTCAGGTGAAGTAGCATTGACTTAATCATCAAGCTGTTGAACTGTGTCACTTTACTTGATTTACGTGATACTAAATGGGATTATCTCATTGTTTTTGGTATCTAAATTGGACCTAGGGTAGCGGTTAATGTGCTTGTAGCAGTTGTTCTTACATTGTAAATAATTTAATTGTCAAAATTTCAACAGATTGAGTTAAATGAGCGTGAGGAGATCTCTATATTGGCAGTTACACTGGCATGGAATGATTCTCTCTCTTACAGTTTCGAGCAAACGATTTGTTCATATGAGAAATCCTTTTTTCAGGTATGCTTATGTTCCGACATTTTCTTATTTCAATTAAGCTAAGATTCTGAAAACAGTTCTAATCATTTAGTTAATCATGTAGCATTGTGTTATCTCCTTGAGGAAACTAAACAATATACGCAAAACTGTGCCAAAGTTGATTATTAATTTACCGGAATTAGGGAACTAAATCTTCACATTCTTCATCACTGTGAACTAGATTTTTTTTATATTTTTTTTTCCCCTCACTTTTGGTTCATTTTCTTGCAGGTTTCTTGTCATTTCTCCCCAAATTTAGAGGAGCATTGGTTCAAACATTTAAAAAGTTCTCTTGCAAAGTTTAGTGCAAAAGAGATACATCCAATTGAGATGGTACACGCTTTACTTATTAGGTTCTTTGCCCCCCCCAATTTTTAAGTAGCTAAACAAGATGCAAAGAAGAGATCTGATTATTTCTTTCTTCTTTATCAAACTGTATACTTCACGAATTTTATCTTCCTCGTCTTTGGAGAGTCACTTAAACCTCATTAAATATTAAAAATCTAGCAATCCGTGTTCCATTTGAGTCTGCTTTAGGTGACTCTCAGTCTCAGGTGAAATCATTGAAGTTTCTTTTACAATATTTTTTTACCCGCTTGACCCTCATGGATTTTACTTACAATTATTCTATGGACGAAGCATGTTGAGTTCATTTCCTTTTTCATCCCACTCATCATTATGTTTTTCTCTTCGCAGGAGCATATGAGGTTTTTCACATTTTCTGAGATAGATCAGGCTGACGCCAAGGAACTGGTATCTTCTTTACCCTGGTAATTTTCATCCCTGTATTTCAGAATTTAATTATCATCCTTGATCGTCCGTTGGAGTTTATTTTCTTCAGATGTTCTGGATTGTTTATGGTTTACTTTGCCATTCTTTTGTTGCAGAAAAATATCCGCTCGTCATGTCAGTTCCATTGCAGGCTTTCACCTGGCGTTTTTTTCTCTAACAACATGGTACGTAGAGCTATAAATATGGCCATTAGATGGTTAGGCTTAATTTTTGTATTGCTTGTGAGAGACTGTTCACCATACACTCACGGTATTACGGTAATTAAGCTCAGAGATTCAGAATTGTCTAGTGGTTGGTGACTTTTGAACCTTGTGGCTTTTCGAGTTAGCGTCAAATTTTTAAGAAACAAACATAATTAGGATGCATTGGAGTGTCCGAAAAGTGAGAATCTTGGAGGGTATGAATTCTCAGGTTTTTACTCTATATATATATGTTTTGCTATCAGCTGAATCCGGAGGCTGAAGTGAGTAGCTTCTTGAAAGATGAGGCTAACATCAATGCTGTCTGGGCGTCAGCTATAATTGAAGAATGCACTCGTCTTGGTTTGACGGTGAGCTGAACTTGTCAATCATCTGAAATAAAATCTCAAATTTGAATGACTTTTCTCACAACATACTGCCACAGTATTTTTGTGTAGCTCCTGGATCGAGGTCTTCCCATCTTGCAATTGCTGCTGCCAACCATCCCCTTACAACGTGTCTTGCATGCTATGATGAAAGATCTCTTGCCTTTCACGCTATTGGTTATGCTAAAGGATCCCTCAAACCAGCAGTCATTATAACATCATCAGGAACTGCCGTTTCAAATCTTCTTCCAGCGGTCAGAGTGTACTCATTTATGCTTCACTAAATTATTTTATTAGCTTGTTGCATGCTACATACTTCACCAAATGCAATTGTGCTCTCTTTCGGGTATTTATTTTATGATTTTTGACAAATACAGGTGGTTGAAGCCAGTGAGGATTTTATACCACTGCTACTACTTACTGCAGATCGTCCTCCTGAACTCCAGGGTGTTGGCGCGAATCAAGCAATTAATCAAGTAAGGTCAAGATAAGACCTTTCTTCGAGATTATACACTTGCGGTAGCCCAGTTTGTTTTTGTTTGGGTGTTCCATTTCTTATATTTTTCAATTTCTTATATTCTTTTTAACTCTGTCCCAGGTAAACCACTTCGGTTCGTTTGTCAGATTCTTCTTCAATCTTCCTCCTCCAACTGATCTTATACCAGTCCGAATGGTCCTTACTACTGTAGACTCTGCTCTACATTGGGCAACTGGTTCTGCTTGTGGACCAGTACATCTCAATTGTCCTTTTAGAGATCCACTTGATGGTAGTCCAACAAATTGGTCATCAGACTGCTTAAATGGATTAGACATGTGGATGTCTAATGCTGAACCATTCACAAAATATATTCAGTTGCAAAGCCTTGAAAGCAATGGTATAACAACTGGCCAGATTAATGAGGTTTTACAAGTAATCAAAGAGGCTAAGAAGGGTCTCCTTCTAATTGGTGCAATCCATTCGGAGGATGAAATTTGGGCTTCGCTTCTGTTGGCTAAAGAGCTGATGTGGCCTGTAGTTGCAGATGTCTTGTCTGGCGTACGGCTGCGCAAGCTTTTTAAACCTTTTCTTGAGAAGTGGTCCCCTGCTTTTGTTGATCATTTTGATCTTGCCCTGCTTTCAGATTCTGTTAGGGATTTGATGGAGTTTGATGTTGTTATCCAGGTAAACTTACCGTTCTTTAAATTTTGCTTCATGCATCTAAGATTAAGGTACTGTAGGGGATTTTGTGGTACATCTCAATTCAAATTTTTCTTTGTGGTTTGGAATGCCTTGAAGAAGTTTCCAATAAATATGAGGTACTGGGAACTTATGTGAAACATTACCAAATTGTTTATCTGCATCTCAGATTAGGGTTCTTTTTATCATATGCTAACTTCAAACTGAGAATTCACTCATTCAGTGATCAGGTATTAATTACATCGATGTGTTCTGATTGAGTTTGTAATATGATATAGGTTGGAAGTCGGATAACAAGTAAAAGAGTTTCTCAGGTGCTAACGAAATGCTTTCCGTTTGCATACATTTTGGTTGATAAGCATCCATGCCGACATGACCCATCACACCTGGTCACTCACAGGGTCCAAAGCAACATTGTTCAGTTTGCTGATTGTGTGCTTAAATCTCGATTTCCATGGAGGAGAAGCAAGTTGCATGGTCATCTACAGGCATTGGATGGCGCTGTATGTCCTCCAGACAAACTATTTCCTTAAAATGCATTAACAAATCAAACATGACTGCTTTCGATACGTCGGAAACATATGCTTCCTTGTAGATTGCATGAAAGATTAATTTAACTCTTACTGCTTTTGATAGTTCAGTCTTTTATGCAGATTGCCCGGGAAATGTCATTTCAAATATCTGCTGAAGACTCCCTGACCGAACCTTACGTTGCACATATGCTTTCTAAAGCACTAACTTCCAAATCTGCTCTTTTCATCGGGAATAGCATGCCAATAAGGGATGTGGATATGTATGGATGTAGTTCAGAAAATTATTCTCATGTGGTAGATATGATGGTGAGTGCAGAACTACCATGCCAATGGATACAAGTAACTGGAAATAGAGGAGCTAGTGGCATTGATGGGTTGCTCAGCTCGGCCACTGGCTTTGCTGTTGGATGCAAGAAGAGAGTAAGATTTTTTTTCCCTTTAATGAGTGAAGTGAGAGAAGTATCATAACCATTTACTCATGTGTTTTGTTTACCATTTACATATATCAGGTGGTCTGTGTGGTGGGGGACATCTCTTTCCTTCATGATACAAATGGATTGGCGATTTTGAAACAGAGGTAGCCCTTTGCCTCTGCTTTATTGTTGTAGTTTCACTGTTGGTGGATTTTTCATACAACGAACAGATATGCCATGGTTTTGTTTTTGTTCACCAAATATGTCATGGTTTTTATAAGTCAGTTTAGCGATTAATTTCTGAAGTTCAATCTGACTTGTTAGGATTTCAAGGAAACCAATGACAATTCTTGTGATAAACAACCGTGGTGGTGGAATCTTCCGACTTCTTCCTATTGCAAAGAGAACAGAGCCTAGCGTGTTGAACCAGTATTTCTATACATCACATGACATTTCCATTGAAAACTTGAGTTTGGCACATGGGTAAAAACATATTAGCATTTTTTACTATATTTTCCTTTCCCACTTTGCTTATTTTAATGCTCTTTGGCTCTACAAAGTGTAGGTTTTGGAGAAAAGAAAATGAATAAGATTTGTCTGGACTTTGAAGTTTTACATGTTAATTTTGTTTCATATACGCATGACCATTGCACAGATATTTATAGAACATACAAGAAAAAATAATCCAGTATTGGTAGCGTAGATTGTCATTTAATTTGTTCACTGCCTCTAATTCTTAGCCTATAGTCGAGTCGGTTCTCCATGATTTACGATGTCCTTGATTATATAGGGTCCTCATGGTTTATAATAAGATAATAACTCAGCCAAATTGCTAAATATGCAGTGTGAGGTATGTACACGTTGGGACGAAAAGTGAACTTGAGGATGCTCTATTTGTACCCAGCGTGGAAGAGATGGATTGCATTGTGGAGGTTGAAAGCTCTATAAACGCTAACGCAATCGTTCATAGGTTATTTTGGGCTTTTGTTTTATTATTGGGTTTTACATGTCCTCACTTCTCGTGCACTTTGGTTGACATTGAATACTCGTTCACAGCACTTTGGAAAGGTTTGCACGCCAAGCTGCAGAAAATGCGCTGGGCATTATCTCGGCCAGTTCTCTTTGTCATCCGATGATTGGAAATGTACTTGTTTGCCAAGTCTTTGGAATACAATATTCGCAGTACAGGTAGAACTCGTCAGAGACTATATCTGAATATTACTGTTTTTTTCTTTTCTTTTTGTCTAATAAAAACTCTGTTTGCAGAGTCAAACTGTGTGACAGACCTACCATATGTTCTGATGAGTTCTCTCAGTTCCATCGAGAAGGGTTCATACTCTCCTTGACTTTGGAGGATGGGAGTATTGGCTATGGAGAGGTTGACTATTTTATTATTTTTAATTTTTCATCACTAAATAGTACAGCCAGGTAATTAGCTTATATTAAACTTACATCTCGTGTTGTGTTTCATGAGCAGGTTGCACCTCTAGACAGTAATGTAGAGAACTTAATGGATGTTGAGGGGCAGCTTCAGTTAGTTCTTCACCTCATGGATGGAGCTAAATTTTCTTACATGCTTCCTTTGTTAAATGGCTCAGTTTCTTCCTGGATTTGGAGTGAACTTGGAATTAATGTAAGCTTCCCTAGCCTTAGTTCTGTCGGAAGAAAATTCGTTTAATCCATACAGCTTCTCTCTATCAGGAGAAATTGCAAAGTAGACTATTGTGCAATAAGTTCTTCATTTTTCAATCTTGCTACGTGCAAAAAGTTCTCGATCTTCGTAGTCTTCTTGTTAAAGAAATAGTTTCCTGGGAATCATATTTGAAGGCTTATTAATTTCCTTCTTTTTGTCAGGCATCATCGATTTTCCCGAGTGTCAGATGTGGTCTTGAAATGGCTCTTCTAAATGCAATGGCAGTAAGACATGATTCTAGTTTGTTGGGGATACTTCATTATCAGAAAGAAGAAAATGGTTCTGCTCAACCACACTCTGTTCAGATATGTGCCCTTCTTGATTCTGAAGGTACTCCATTGGAGGTCGCATACGTTGCTAGAAAACTTGTTGAAGAAGGGTTCAGTGCTATTAAACTTAAAGTAAGCCAACGGTTTTTAATCATACAAACAAGATTACACTCAACCATCAAATAATAAGATAGCTGGAGTATTATTTTACTTTATGCTGGTTACGTATATAGCATTTTCCTGCATAAATTGAGGTGGTTGGCTTTCTCACTGTGAAAATTTTCAAGCTATTGATTACTGACTGGGGGATAAACCTGCCTAAAATGACAGGTTGGTCGTCGAGTAAACTCTGTTCAAGATGCTTTAGTTATGCAAGAAGTAAGGAGAGCCGTTGGTGACCAAACTGAACTCCGTGCAGACGCAAATTGTCGCTGGACTTTTGAAGAGGCTACAAAGTTTGGTTTATTAGTGAAAAGCTGTAATTTAAAATATATTGAGGTATGGTACAGTAGGAATTATTGCAATCTGATTTTGTTTCCGAAGTATTACTCCAAAATAACTAATTTCTCTTACCTATATAACTTTAGTGGTGAACTTTTCGTATATCTCAGGAACCTGTCCAGAATAAAGATGACCTTATCAGGTTTCATGAAGAAACTGGATTACCAGTGGCACTTGATGAGACTCTTGATGATTTTGAGGAATGTCCTCTACGTATGCTTAGCAGATATGTCCATCCTGGAATAGTTGCTGTTGTAAGCACCTGTTCATTCTTTACATTATTTACATGAGCCTGAGAATATCAAAACATATGTTATTTTCTGTATGCCAAATTTCTTCATTGATCACTTTGTCTTGCCTCTCTTTATATTTTTTATCAATAGGATCGATAATATATCGGCTCTATCTTGGTAAATTATTTCATTTTTGCTTGCATATTAAATAGTGTTGACATTGTCCTGTCATACTTGGAATTCGTAGGTTATTAAACCAAGTGTTGTGGGAGGGTTTGAGAATGCAGCACTGATTGCTCGGTGGGCACAGCAGCATGGAAAGATGGCTGTTATAAGTGCCGCATACGAAAGTGGCCTAGGTTTATCAGCATATATTTTATTTGCATCATATTTGGAGATGGAGAATGTCAAAGCTTCCACAGAGCAGAAGCAAGGAACGACACCTTTTGTAGCCCATGGTCTTGGAACTTACCGATGGCTTAGTGAAGATGTAATGATGAATACTTTAGGAATATTCCGTAACCCTAACAGTGGATTTATCGAAGGATCTGCTGCTGATGCTAGGAAAAATCTAAAGGATGTTGAGATAAACAACGATGTTATTGTTAGAACCAGTAAAGGGGTTGCTGTCCAAGGGTATGAACTGAGGGTGGATATAGATGGTTTCTCTCATTTCATAAGAATCCACGACACTGGAGAAATTTCGGAAGTAAGCTTGTCCTTGTTTTTGATTTTGAATGTCCCAAGCTAAAAAGGCATAAAGCTGTTCTTGGTCAATTTCTTCCTTGTTTTTTCACTCTGCTGTAATGTATTTCAGGGAAGTGTAGTTTTGTTTCTTCATGGATTTCTTGGAACCGGTGAAGAATGGATCTCCATCATGAAGGGTATCTCGGGATCTGCGAGATGCATTTCAGTCGATATTCCTGGTCATGGCAGGTCAAGGGTACAAAGTCATGATGCTAGTGAGACCCAGACAGCCCCGACTTTCTCAATGGAGATAGTAGCGGAGGTCTTGTATAAGTTGATTGAGCAAATTATTCCTGGGAAAGTTACCGTAGTTGGATATTCCATGGGAGCAAGAATCGCACTGTACATGGCTTTGCGGTTTAGCAACAAGGTGGGTTATTCTTTGTGTGGAAATTTTAACATTTGTTTAACAATCTGTGTAATGGAATTTTGATGCTGTTCTATAGATCGAAGGAGCTGTCGTGGTATCGGGAAGCCCCGGGATCAAGGATCCAGTGGCAAGGAAAGTTCGAAGAGCAACAGATGATTCTAAAGCACGAATGATGGTTGACCATGGACTAGAAATCTTTCTGGAGAGCTGGTACAATGGAGGCTTGTGGAAGAGGTGACTTTTCTTAATTGATGTTTTTGTTTCCCTCGACTAAAATTGATTACTCACATGAACGACTTTTGCAATGATTAGCTTGAGAAGGCACCCACATTTTAGAAAAATAGTTGCAAGCCGCTTGCTACATGATGATGTCCTTAGCGTTGCAAAGCTCCTCTCGGATCTAAGCAGTGGGAGACAACCGTAAGTTCATCTTTTGCAACTCTGTTTTTCCATCATTTAATTCGAAAGCGATGATCTTTGATGACGAAGATGACATTATGTCCTTTGATAAATAAATAGGTCATTGTGGGATGAGTTGGAGGATTGTGATACAAATATCTCTCTTGTCTTCGGAGAGAATGATGTCAAATTCAAACAAATCGCTACAAAAATGTACTGCGAGATGAGTAAAAGCAAGAAGAGAGAAAACAATATCATTGAGATGGTTGAAATCTCAGAAGCTGGTCACGCCGTCCATCTCGAGAGCCCTCTTCGCGTGGTTCTCGCCCTTAGAAAATTCTTAACAAGAGTGCACAAAAGGTATACAGAGACAGAGCTTTCTGAGAAGCTCCTATTAGCACTAAAAGAAATGTAAACCAGATTTTGAATCATATGATTGGACCTGTTTCAAATCCCAATTGTATTGAATACTAGCTTCGGAGATATGTTTTCAAAAAATAATAATAAATTGATGTTTTCAAAAAAAAAAAAAAAAAAAAAAAAATTGATGCAAAACACTAATTTTATAGTATCTCTCTTTTTCCTATGCATCTAAGTAATAAAAAGAAAACTATGGTGGTACAAAATCTCCTAAACACTCAATAACAGGTACATGTACAACCAAAATCACACCTACAGGAACAGGTTCCAGGTTTGCATTTCGAAGGACAGAACTTGTAACAGTCTTTAGCTGTATCGCAAGGCTGACCGTAATCATTTCTCTCTATATGTGCTGTTTGCGGCAAGCAGTTACAGTTCTTCATTCCTTCAGGACATTTGCCTTCGATGCAGTACACTTGCTCCACCATCATCTCTCTTGCATCACCCAAAGACGAACCTTTGATCACAAATAATCACAACAAACTTTAATATATACAAGCCCAAAAGCCAAAAAAAAATATATAACAAAGAACATATATTTATTATAGAAGAAGCTTACAAAATGCTATGACTATGAGGGATAACAAGAAAATAAGCTTGAGAGACGTTTTCTCCATTGCTAATGGTAAATTCTCAAAACTCTTTTCGTAGTTTATATTGATTGCACGAGTAATGAAGAGAAGAGAAATCATATTGTCTTATTTATAGGGTTCTGTAAGTTGAAACGCAAGAAAATCTTTTGGGCGAAGGTTAAATCCTACACCTTCATCTTCAGATAATACGGCGTCGTCTGAATCAACAACCTCCTCGTCTTCGTCTTCGTCTTCATCCTCTCTATTATCTCTCCACATAGATTGTACATCCAAGATCTTCACAACCCAGCTGCCATTTCGTCTCTCGGTCTCCCTGACATGATCCACCACCGCCACAGCCCTCTCCTCAGCGATAGGCTTCCTCGAATCACCAGAATCAACCAAAACGGCGTCGTCCAAACACAACCCGCTTCGCCGCCTCGAAGCAATTCCTCCACCACCGCCGCGTGACCAAAAGGGCGTCAATGGGTACTTGAATGAGAAACCAAAAGGTCCTCTTTTTTGAGATGGTACCGTTGCGGTAGCTCGGACTTCAACAACTCCACCGCTTACACCGTTTCCAACCGCCGTGATCGCTGGAATTACGCCGTGTAAGCCGCTATTCAAACACAAATTGTCCATTGTTTTTTTTTTTTTTTTTGTTCAACCAAACATTAAATTAAATGATAACTTCAAGGTTGGTTGCCCAAATTGGAAGGAAAGAGTTTACAAAGGTAGATGCAGAAATTAACAATCTCGAAGAGCGAGCAACACAATCAGCCCGTATATTAGACGTACGCGGAATCCTCAAAAGCAAAAAGGATGGAAATGATGAGCGAACTGAGCTAAACTCATCCAACAGATTAGAAAAAGCAGGCCAATCATCAGGGAACTGCAACATCGCCACTAATTCAGCACAATCCGTCTCGAAACTCTGACATTGAGTGCCCGTCGCCAATATGGATGCCATCGCCCAAATCAACGCCTGAAGCTCCGAATGTAGAGGTGATGGTCCGCGTCGCTGACTTCGTGCTCCCATTAATAACGTTCTATCTTCATTATTACATAACCACCAACTTAACCCTTTCAAAGGATCTGAAGCCTTCCAAGATCCATCGACCTGACACCGGAGACCAGGGAGCCGAATCTCCAAGGGTAAAGGATCTAAAGGAATCGAAGTGAAGGACTTAGCCTCCTCCCATAACAACTTCTCCATAGTCGCCTGAGTGATAATATCAGCTGGCTCTGCCTCTATACCCTGAAAAACTTTTTTATTTCTATCTTTCCAGATACACCAGACAATCCAAGGAAGACGGAAACTTATATCCGTGGTCACCGACTGGGACGACGCCCGCCAGTATAAGAAATCTAAGTTCGGAAAAATAGAACCATATGGAAAACCATCAACGCGTAAGTCTAGCGGGGACACTCAAAAAGTGCATGATTGATAGTTTCTACCGCCAAGCCACATCGTTTACATAAAGGATCACACTGGGCTCCCCGATGATGAAGGCGTTCCAACACAGGGAGGGAACCGGAGGCAATCTGCCAGAAAAAATGTTGAATCTTTGGAGGAACCTCAAGTTTCCAAGCCTGCGCCCGAAGAGCCGTACACGTCGGTCCATACTCGACCTCGTTAACTAACTCACGTGCGAGCCGATAACCGGATTTAACCGAATACTTCCCTGATTTAGTGAAATGCCAAATCAGTTTATCCGGTTTAAAGGATTTACAAATCTCCATTGATAAAATGATCTGAATATCTAGGGGATCCATGAACTCCTCTAGGATTGGCAAATGCCACTCTTTCGTAATTGGATTAATTAAATGGTTGACCATTAAATTGGGATGTAACTGCGCTCCTCGACCATTAGCTGGTCTCGGTTGATTTTCTGGAATCCACTGATCTCGCCACACTGAGACATTACAACCCGAACCTATCGCCCATCGTGATCCATATTCCACCAATCCTTTAGTTGCAAAAATACTCCGCCAAGCAAACGAGGGGGAATAAGGCTTCTTAGCCTATAAAGGATGTTTATTCCGAAATACATACCTCGCAAAACCCGAGCCATCAGAGACGTTGGGTAGTGAATTAACCGCCAATACTGCTTAGCCAACATAGCATCATTGAACTGTTCCAAAGCACGAAACCCCCAGCCGCCGTCACATTTATCTTTACACATCTTATCCCAAGCAACCCAGTGTAAACCGCGGGCCTTATCGTTAGACTTCCACCAAAAATTTGAGATAGCACTCGTTAAGTTAGACGTTAGCTCCTTTGGCAACTTATAACAAGACATAACATGGGTTAGGATAGCCAACGCTACCGATTTAATCATAACTTCCTTCCCACCTTTCGATAAATATTTTGCAGACAAACCATTCACGCGATCATCCAAACGGTCATTAACGTATCTAAAAACCTTAGTTCTCGAACCCTGGAGATTTTCTGGGATACCCAAATACAAACCCATACCACCTTCTTTGGAGATTCCCATTACCGATTTCAATTGAGTCCTTATTTCGGGGGAAACTTTTTTGCCAAACATAATGGATGATTTCTCTAAGTTAACCTCCTGCCCAGACGCTTTCCCGTAATCTTCAATAATTCCCAATACCGTAGAACATTCAGCTGCCTCTGCCTTACAGAAGAACAAACTATCATCAGCAAACAACAAATGTGAGATAGTGGGACAATCTCGAAATAGGTTGATACCCGAAATCCTTTGTTCTCTTTCAGCCTTCTTAATATTGGCAATGAAGACCTCCGTACATAAACTAAACAAATAAGGAGATAAAGGATCCCCCTGACGAAGACCCCTCTGTGGCTTAATAAAGCCTTTAGGCTGACCATTTAAAATGACTTGATACGAAACGGAAGAAACACACCACATAATCCAGGAAACCCATTTCCTATCAAAACCTAGCTTAACCATAACTGCTTCCAAAAAATCCCACTCTACGCGATCATATGCCTTACTCATGTCCGTCTTGAAAGCCAAAAACTCCGATTTACATTGAGGATTGGTATTTAAACCATGAAACATCTACTGGGCCACCAGTATATTATCAGTGATTAAACGTCCAGAAACAAAAGCCGATTGTGTTTCTGAAACAAGGGATGGGAAAACCCGCTTGAGCCAAAAACACAGAACTTTAGAGATAATCTTATAACAAACATTACAAAGGCTAATCGGCCTAAACTCCGACATCCGTTGGGCTCGTCCCGTTTTAGGAATGAGACAAATATTCGTTTCATTTAACCATGGATCGAAACGATCTGTGCGAAAAAAATCTTTCACCAAATCCACGAGATCTCCTTTAAGAGTGGACCAGAACCTCTGAAAGAACAAAGTCGTCATCCCGTCAGGTCCTGGTGTCTTCTCAGGATGCATAGCAAACAAAGCTTTGCGAACCTCTGATTCTGTGATTTCCCTGATCAGAATCCTATTCATGTTATCCGTGATTAGCTGAGGAATTTCCTGGAGCATCTGCGAGATACCCCGCACGTCAGACTGTTTAAATAGATCCGCAAAGTAATTTGTTGCTATATCCTCCATACCCGATTCTGACTCAGTCCAGGTGTCATCAAGACCATATAACCCAGTAATCCTATTTCTGACTCGTCGTTGTTTCGTGGAAGCGTGAAAATACTTTGTGTTTTTATCGCCAACCCGTAGCCAAAACTTCCTACTTTTCTGCTGCCAATATACTTCCTCATCTCGATAAGCCTCCTTGAGTTTCCTTTCGATGTTGCAAATTTCTGCCTGCGAAATCAAATCATCCATCTTTGCCTCCTGTAAGGCCGCCTTCAAATTGGAAATAACCGTAGGCCCAGTAAAAACCCTATTTTTTCGCCACCACGAAATCAAATTTCGGCAGTTCTTAAGTTTATCCACAAAAACCGGTATCCGAAAGTTCCTGGTGCGATTCCATCCAAACTCCACCGCATCCGACAAGCCATCTCTTCCCAACCATCGCTTATCAAAACGAAACTGTCGACGCCTCCTTAAGACTGTTTTAAAGCAAGTTGCCAGAATAGGACAATGATCAGATCCAATCATTTATAAATAGTCAACCCTTGAATGAGGAAATAAGCAATGCCAATCCTCATTACCTAAAGCTCGATCTAAGCGACAACGAACAACCTGATTATTCTGTCTAGTACCTCGCCACGAGAGTTGCTCACCATAGCAGGGAAACTCTAACATACCACAATGTCGAATCATAGAACTAAAGGGTACAAAAGAAGAGGCTGGTCGGGAAGCGCCACCTGATTTCTCATGATTCCCAACAAGTTCATTAAAATCACCGATCATAAACCATGGATCAATTCGAAAAGAACCGATATCATCTAATTTGTCCCAAACTTTCTGTCTATGTAGAGTAACAGGATCCCCATAAACAAAGGATAAGAAAACCAATTGTTGTCCAAAATAGGCTTATGCATCAATTAAACGGTTACAATCAAATAAAATTGAAAGTTTTATTGCATCCATATAAAAAACAGCCAAACCACCACTGGAACCGCAAGGGTCAACAGAGTACAACTTATCATATCCAAACTTAGACTGAAACTTTTGTAAATAAGAATAACATTTTTTTGTTTCTGATAAAAATAAAATATATGGATGATACTTCTTCCACAAGTCTCCCAAATAGCTCTCTGTCAGGTCTGCCCCAATACCCTGACAGTTCCAACTTAAAATTTTCATGTATGAGCCGGTGGTTTCGGGAGAGCCACCATCCCCTTCTTCACTGGTCGACCACCACCAGCAGGTTTGCCATTCGTAGCCTTAGACCGTTGTTACCTTTCCCTCTCTGTTTATGACCATCACCTGCAGGTTTAGATAAAGCTTTAGCAAGCAAACGTTTGTCGGGAGATGCTAAAGACAAACCAGAATTTTTTACAGATTTCTTAGACCGGAAACTAGAGAACCGTAAAGCCACATCCTTCTTTCGACCTAATGTAACTTCTCGCAATGCAGAACTTACAACACTCACATCCAAAGCAATCGGGAGAGAGGAGATAGGAATACCTTTCAGATCATCCTCGGTTGGATCAGTAGAACCCGATCCTAAACCCCCTTCAAGGTTGTTACCCTGTCCAATCGCAACCTCACCCTCCTCTTGGTAATTACCATTTGGAGATTCACCCTCCTCTAAAAGATCATCAGTGGCTTCGTTAAAGTATGATCCTACCAACTCCTCACCAGCCCCATACTGAGAAGAACTCTCCATCACAGTGTCACGTTGAGAATCATCTAAACCAATAGCAGCCGAATCCTCACCAAGAACCTCCTGCATCCGCTGATCCTTCTGACCAGATTTAGCTTTATATAAAGGCTTAGGTCAAGCTGATCCTGACCCCTTTCGGTTAAGTGGAAAAGAAAGAGCCTGCCCCAACTGCTCTCCAGAACCAACCTGAACCCCACGCTTGCCACCCAAACCCATCGCACCAGCACCATGTGAACGTTTTTGATCCCAGACAGAGCCATGGTGTCGATTCTGATGATAGGAACTGGAATTCTCCACCCCAACAGAAGGAACATGAGCTTGAAAATCTAAAGCTCTCTTAACATATTTCCTTGGCTTCTCCCAACCACCATCATTGTGAAACACTCCTTGTTGCACCATTCCTTGATGTCGCTGAGCTCCTCGTTTCTCAGCTTGAAACTCAACCCCCTTGCTCTCGACAGCCTTGTTGAGAAGTGGGCAATCTCTCTCCTCATGAGTGAGCCGATAGCAGTTATCACAAACACCATTAAGTTTCTCATACTCTAGAGTAACTATCACCTCATCGCCACTTTCAAATGGCACAACCAACTTGAAGAGAAGAGGGTTGAAACCATTAACAGTCACACAAACACTACATGTCTCCTCATCAATCTCTCAAATGATGCCAAGTTTTTTTCCAATAGCCTCTAAAGTAGCAACCTCCCATAGATGCATAGGGATACCAGCAACTTTCACCCAAAAATTGATGGCAGAAGGATAGGTTGAAGAAATGACTGGTTCCCACTTAACCAAAGAGATCATCCAACCATCAAAATGGTATGGACCATTTTGTAAGACCCCTTGCAAATCACTCTCATTAGCGAAATTGAACTGAAATGTCCCTTGACCGAGATCAGCTCCCACCACTTTGTCTTCAAGCTTCCAAATCTTAGGCAAAGTGGAAATCAAGGACTCCATCCTTTGAATCGTAGGATTCATCAACCTCCCTATAAGAGTTAGTGAAAAATGCTGAATCCGCTGAGCCAAAACTGAATTGGATATTTTCACAGTTTCTGTACGCACCTGAGGAGCTTTCCCCTTGAGAAACGATGATTGAGCCATAAACCAAAACACAACACTCAGCAACCAAACACGATCCACTACAACACACCACCCACCACACCAGACGGAACAACACAAAATATGAAGAAATGAAACACATATGGAACAACGGAACTCCAAACGCCAACTAAATACCCTGATACCCATCGTGATACTACAACGTGACATAGGGGATATGCCAATCAACAGGATTCCAAAACTATACACTAAAATCAAAACAGTATCAAACCCAATACCCATGAACCACGAAATATGAGACCAGCACCTTCCATAACTAGGACAACATCGGATCATAAACTTAACACACACCACGATCGAAATCACCCTAATAAATACCAGCAGATCCCAAACAGACTCCACAATCATTCCCACAAACTTGATACAAATCCATCATTAACCCAAATATGATTCCTCAGATCAAGCCCAAACCAATCATTAAGATCCGAATGCACCGGGATCCTTTTCTTCAAATCGGGATCGATTACCAAATAAAGGAACCCTGTAAAATTCAGGGACAGACTTCCGATCTGACCCCGAATACTCTCACCCAACGGAAAACGCAAGAGACCCTCTCTCCGTCTCCCAATCTCGCCGGAAACCTTCATTCAAAACCTAGATCTAATCGTCGCCGTCGTCGTCTCGCCGGAAGCCTTCATTCTTCCTTTTTATTATATATTGTCCATTGTGTTTTTTGGTTTAATTAAGAAAAAAGTTGTTCCTTTTTGGGATTCTTATTCACAAGTTTAAACTAATTAACGATCTTAGAATTTTCTTTGGAATGTGATGAATTATATAACCCACAGAAAGATTTAGAATTGAGAAATTTTTAGAAAGGTGAAGAATAAAAGCAAATAAACAAATTGGTTTATCAGCCGAACAGATCGCCGAAGACGAAACTTGTGTGAGAGATCTTTTTATGCTATATTTTCGTTTTTTCTATTTTTTCATAATTATATTGAAAATTTTTCTATTTTTTCTTTTCAAATTTTGTTGAAAATTTTTTGGTTCATCCCTAAGGGTGAACTTCTCTTATTCACCTTCTCTTAATTAGCCAATAAAAATATAATAATATGCTATGTCATATCATATTTAAAAAATAAATCAAAATTAAAATAAAAGACAAAACAAATTAAGGAAACAAATTCTGTAGATTTTTTATTAAAGAAATTATCTCGGTTTGGGTTTATAAAAGAAGATTAGGATTTAAATTTTATAATTAAGATTACATATCGGTTTGGATTTATAAAAGAATGGTTAGGGTTTAGATTTTATAATTAAACGAAATTATATGTCGTTTGGGCTTAGAAAAGAGTGGTTAGAGTTTAGATTTTACAATTAAACGAAATTATATGTCGGTTTGGATTTACAGAAGAGTGGTTAGAGTTTAGATTTTACAATTAAACAAAATTATATGTCGGTTTGGATTTATTAAAGAGTGGTTAGAGTTTATATTTTACAATTTCACAAAATTATATGTTGGTTTGGGTTTATAAAACATGGTTAGGATTTAGATGTTATAATTAAAAATGATAATATAATGTTAAAATTAATGATTTACAGAATTTTTTCCTTAATTAAAATTTTCTTTCTGTAATTAAGAGGGGTGAATAAGAGAAGTTCGCCCGTAGGGGTAAACCCAATAATTGTCCAAATTTGTTTCCTTATCGTAACTCAAGTATTGTCCAAAAAGAAGAAAATGCTCTCGTTCTTTGTTTCCCACGATAAGGTTACTACTGGTAACCACTAGAGAAACAAAAGGAAAATGAATAAAAAGAACAATGAGTAATGGAATAAACAAATTTTGAGGAATGAAAAGAAAAATGCAGAGAACTAACAAAATAATAAATGGTGACCAAACAATAGCAATAATTTTAAAAATATATTAAATATTTAATAAATCAACCAATAAAGATACTAATACTACTTTTAATGTATATAAAATAATTTTTAAATTTGATTTAAAAATAAAATTTGTCAATTAAATTTTAGATACATCATATTAAATACTTATAGTCAATATTAACCTACAATAAATTTTAAAAATAATTTAAAATATTCTTTAATTTTTCTTTACGATATAACCATCTTTTAAATTTGGTGTCTCTGATTTCTTCTTTGATTCATTGTCATCTAACTAGTTCTCGGGTTGTCAATATTTAACAGTTGTGGTCTGCCCATCCAATGACCTCTTTCTCCGGTTTGTATACTATTAACTTGTTCGAAACCAAATTTGAAGTCAGTGTTAGAAAGAGAGAGAGCTTTCTCAGATGATATGTAAAACATATTTGGAAGTTTGGAACATGAACACATACATATGTTGAACCTGTTTCAGGCCTTCAGTACTTAATATCAAATTTCAGTTATATTAGAGTGATGCAGCGATATTTTTTTAAATATATGTAATTGAATATGTCTTGTTCCTCTCTCTTATAACTAGAAATTATGTTTCCAGTCTCTTTAACACTCACAGAAACAGGTTCCAAAATTACAGTTAACAATCTTGCAGCCCTTAGGACAGTACTTGATGCATTCGTTATCTCTGCGGCAAGATACATTGGTCTCATAAGTATCCATTGTTTGTGCTTCAGGACATTTGCCTCCGATGCAGTTCACTGCCATCTCTCTCGCGTCACCCATAGACAAACCTTCCACAAACACACACAAAACAAAACGTCAAAACAAAACCGAAGCAAAAATCATATAACACATAAGAAGTTATCATAGAAGGAAACATTACAAAATGCTACAACTGTGAGGGAGAACAGGAAGACGAGCTTGAGAGACATTTTCTCCATTGCAAATTTGTTACCTCAAAACCTTTTGTGGTACAAGTGATGAAGAGATGATTCAGACTGTCTTCTTTCTACAGCTATATAGAAGGAAGTTATATAGCAACAAATCAGAATTCTTTCTGATTACACATTGTTTACCAAGTTTAGTCAGATTCTTTCTGATTACACATTGTTTTAGTTCAACTTGTGAGATCTCTCCATTTTAAGAATTCACTTTATCATTTGGTTTCTTTTATAGAGGGAAGTAAACCAAAACTTGAGACATCGCTTGTAATAAATACAAGATAAATGAGTATTTACAACACAATGTACAACTGGCGAATTTGCTAACAGATTTCCCACTGAAGATAACCAAAGAACGAACAAAACAGCACAACAACAACAAGTAAGGCTAAAGCTGGTATTGGGGGCTCCAAGTTTCTTGCCCTTCTGATCTTCATGACCGTGCTAAACATAGACTGGTTCTCTGGTTCTTTCCTTTTTCTCTCATCCTCCTTTTGCAAACAGAGCAAAGACCGCATGCATAATAATATTAGTAACAAGAGAGGTTCTATGATCTATATTTTGGTTGTATCTATCATTTTTCAGAACCAACAAACTGAATACCTGCCTGCAGACTTTCAGAAAGTGCCTCTATTCCATGACCATCTCCTTGAAACAGCAGCTCTTTGTCCCCAGCATAAGATCCATTCCTTTGGTATGTATTTGAGCATTGGTTCACTCTCAGTACTTTGTTTTCCTTTGCCAAAGAATATAGCTGAGGGAAAACAAACATCAATGTGTCAACAAGGATATGCTTTTGTGTCCCTCTAAAGAAAATAATTATGTGCATAGCTTAAAGTACCTGCTCTTGTATACGCTCCCTTTCACTGGATAACAGCAACAGCATATCCATCAAAACCTTGTTCCTTGTAGTTATTTCTTGTGCATATCTCTCTTTCTCATCGTTAGCTAGATCCAACATTGCTTCTAAAGACTTCGCTTTCTGCTTCAAAAAGGTCACGTCTCTGTTGAGTTCAGAGTTTGTTGTAGAAAGCACAATGCATTGCTCCTCCACTGTATCCGTTCTACTCTCGGCTTTTGAGGCTTTAGACTTGAGATCTTCGATTAAGGTTTCCATGTCCCATATTGCTGAATACAACATGTTCTGCTGTTCTTGACTTGCTTCTGATGATACTTTGGAGTTTTGTAATTGAACTTCTAATTCCCTGACTTGCTTCTCCAGAGAGTTCACCTTCTTTGTCTTTTTCTCATCAGCATCTTTTAGAAAATTAAGTTCCTCAGTAAGTTCAAGATTTGCAGCAGCTAGCTCTTTAATCTTACTTTCTCCACTCTCAGCTCTGCTTTCAGCTTCGAAAAGGCTTTCCTTGACCGATTCATTCGCATTTTCCATTTCAGCAAGGTGTACCAGAATCTCTTGTTTAGAGGCATTTACACTTCTCAGCTCAAGCTCAGTATTTCTCAGCTTTTGTTCAGCTGAATTCACATGCTCTCTCAAAGTGAGTACCTCTAAAACTGTCTCACTATTCTCTGCAATCCTTCCCTCAAGCTTTTCCACCAGAGCATCCTTCGCTTCGAGTTGTACAGTGCAGTCTTCAAGCTTAGCCTTAAGTTCGGATTCCCGTTGAGCTGACCCATTCAGACTAAACTGGAGAACCTGTAGACGTCCAACAAGTTCCTTTGAAATACCTGTAAGAACCTCCGAAGAATTATCTGCCTCTAGAAACCGTCCCCATATAAACTCTGATGCTTCTTCCATCCGTGAAGATACCTCCTCTGTGTAGTGTAGCTTGAGTTTCAGTTGTTCTTCATTTTGCTGGAACTCAACTAACTTCTTCTCGAGATCTAGCTCTCTTGACAATGACTTCTCCAGCATCCTCAAAGCATTTTTATGCCTTAAGTCCGATGGTCTCAGCGCGTATTTCTGCCTTAAATCTTGACCGTTTCCTGAAAACTCCACTGACTCCTCGTTTTCACCTGCCAACATGTTTGTCAAATAACAATCAGAAGCACCAATAACTTTGAAATAACCATAAGTCAATAAGTGATCTCTTACTTGTTCCATTTCTTATGTAATGAAGTGTTCTTCGAAGCTGAGCTAATTGCAAAGTGATCTCTGAGACTTGTCCCCTAGACTGCTTCAAGGATTCTGCAGATTCAGCCAACTTGCCTTCAATAACAATAGAATTTGCATGTTTGCAACTAGATATCTTATAAGAAGTGTCAACGATTTGAGCTTCCAACACATCCAAAACCTCGTCCACTTCCTTTAACTCAGACTCCAATATACCGCATAACAGATCAAATGTCAAAGCCTTTTCAAAAGAAGCAGAAGAAGAATCAGGTGTCCCCATGCCTTCAAGATCATTATCCCATGCCAAAAGATGCATAAGAAGAACATGCAGGTTCAGAAGCTTTTCACAAGTATAAGCCGAGTCTATCTCTAGTTTTGTCAACATCCTTAACATCTCTTGCTCCTCCTCACTCCTAGTAGAAAAATGCTCCTCCCGAATGATTTCCTCCATTCTAGGCTTCAAAATCAAAATTAAGTTAAGTTAAGACCCTCTCTTTAACTACAATGACCTCGAGTTCCAATCCTAGTACTAGTCATAGACTCATAGCTCAAGTCTTCTATATGAAACAAATCAAATAATTGAAAATGCTATCCCAGAAACACATTATAGAATGTGGTGGAACCCAAATCAAAGAGCCTACTTTGTCACAAAAACTTCAATCAAAGAGAACTCAACTTGAGAAGTAAAGTATTCTTGATTACTACATCCACTTGTCAAGAAAAGACCAAATAAGCCAATTCAGTTAGTGTGTTACATACTTGTGAAAAGACCTCAGCATTTCAAAGAGATCCACCCAAAAAAATATTACTAATTTTAGCTAAGATTCAAACTTTACAATGAAAGCAGAACCAAAAGATCAAAATTCAACAAGCCCAACTTGGAAACAGACAAAACAGAGAGTTTCAAGATCGAACAAACAGGATCTGGAAATATCAAAAACCTTACCGATCAAAATCTGTTACACGAGCCAAACAAAACAGAAAGAGAGAGAGAGAGCCTTTACTCCGTCAACGAACTTCAATTTTTGTTTTTCAAGTGTGGTACCGTCACGGTGTTTCCTTCCTGGCGTCAGGAAATTGTAGCTAAAATGCGCAGATGCTGTTTTACAAGTCAGCCAACGATAAAAGAAATAACGCGCATGTTAGTGTTATTTGCGTAGGTTAGCAGGAGTGCTATGCTGTGGTGGACGTTGAATTATTGGTAATGGTATAAAGGAGAAGGAGAAGGAGAAGAAGAAACGGCTCTCTCTTATTGGTTACAGCTATAAAAAAAGGCCTTACAAAAATTTGTTTCCTCTACTCTCGTGATAACTATAACACACTTTGAGATATAAGACAATTAATGTAATAGTAATGTTTCAAAATTTAAAAACAAAATTTGATTTCGCATATTTTTGTGTTTAACGTGTAGATAATAATATCATGATACACTCACATTTAAAATAATGATTTTATTTACTATAAATTAGTGATATTTTGTATTTAATTACAAATTCAAATTATTACTTTTTGTTAGTATACCATTTCTATTCTCAAAGTTAGTAGTACAATTTATTATTGAATGGCATGTGTCTAACGGCGATGGTTTATTTTTAAAAAATTGATGACATGTATCTACTACTCTAATTCAATTTTTGTGACAGGTGATGATTAGATATGCGGAATTAATGTATGCGATTGAGATTAAATTGTTCGTGGTCAGGTCAACATATGGTTGAGACATAAACTAATTGTGAATGTGTAGAGGAGAGTAGAGGACATGATGTGGTTGCTTTGTTTATGATGGTTCGATTGTGTATGTTAATATTATAGTATATGGTGAATATTACGAGGGTAATTGTGATTGGCTCGTGACTATGTATGGGAATCGCGAACGTATGTATAGAAAGCGTTCTATTGTTTACAAGATGTGATTAAACATGTGTTGAAAACTTGAAATAGAACGTAAGATATATAGTTTGTGATATATATTGACAAAAACGATCGTCTCACTCACACTAACCATTAGTAGTTGTTCAAGCCTTGTTATAGTGCAGGTTAAGACACTCGAGACGTGTCAAAGGTTTGTCTTCAGAAATTCTGTGTTTTAAATTACTAGATTAAAGTTTATTTTATCTCCAAGTTGATAACGTGATCCTACAACCATTTTAAAGCATGTTAAAATAAACTTGGGTTTTATTTTGTAAGATATTTTAATTATTTGGGCAAAAAACTTGGTTGTATACGGTATAGCTAACAAAAATTG
The DNA here is from genome assembly GCF_030686135.1 of Camelina sativa. NCBI lineage: Eukaryota > Viridiplantae > Streptophyta > Magnoliopsida > Brassicales > Brassicaceae > Camelina > Camelina sativa. The sequence continues at coordinate 21,193,343 of NC_141886.1, read as the reverse complement.
TTCTACGTACAGCATTTTATGTTAATATAATATATTTGATTTAAAGTTTGTAATCGTGTTTGTAATAACTGATCTTCGTCATATGTAAACTATATTACAAGTGTTACTACTTACTTTTTTTGTTTTTTTTTTGTTCTTTGTCATCTGGTATAAATTAAAATATAAAACGAGTGTTGCTTAAAAACTGATAAAAACTACCATTTTCTTGTCGTCAAACAAAATTCTGTAATATTAATGTATTTTCATATGCTATAAGAAGTCCAAAATAATATTTCACTAAAATGGGAAGAGTATTACACATGTGGTGATGATGGGTGATTTAGTTAGTAATATCAACTAAGCTCAAATAATTTCGAGCTCTTAAGTTATGTGTAATTAAAAAAGAAAAAAGTGACTAGGTACATAGTGTCTAGCAATAATTTATCGAGTAATATTAAGAAGTTAATAATGCAGCAAATGCTTAAACTATGGCTTCAAAAAGTAAAACAAAAAACATAAAATTAAACTACGGTTAAAATAATATAGGGAATAAAAAAATAGAAAAAGAGAAGATAAAGTGAAGGTGTGGGCTGGAGAGTTCAATTATTATAAGGTTTAATTTCTCGATCTCTGCGCTAACCGGACCGTCCATCTACTACTCTTCCTTTATTTTATTTAAAATCATTTCTTTCTTACTACTAGTTGTTAATACGTTTACACTTGTCCATGACCGTATTTAACAAATAATTTTTGTGTTAGGCGAAAAAAAAAAAGTAATTTGCGTCAATAATCATTTACCTAGTTAATAAAGTATACCAAGTTGTTATAGTTAAAAACTAATTTTACGTAATTTTGGAAACAGTTATACCAAGTATGTTTTAAAAAAAAAATAAATACCAAATGAATTTTTATTTGGGACAGATCTTGCGTATGCTTTGATCTTTGACCTCATCGCAAGTTAAATACTAAGAGAATAGCTCACTACTATATATATAATTCACTGAATGAAATTGTCATCACTTCATTGGTATCATACAAAGGAGCGTTATTAGAATATGCAAAAATAGGATTCGTAGGCTCAAAGTAATTACTAGGTCTTTTATTGTATTCGTATGACGGTCGATTTTTGTTTTTTAACAATGTAAAACGTAGTGGTTGTCAACCAAAAAAAAAGTATAAAAACAGCTAACGTATTTATTAACGTTTGCTTGAAGGAGTGCTTGCAAATTCTTTAAACACTACTAATGAATCATTTACATTTACACATGCATGGGATTGTGAAAATGTTGAATCCAACGTCAAGAGATCCAGTGACATTTTTTTTTTGACTAAAGTGATTTATGTAAGCAAGTTCGAACATACTCTAAATCTTACTTAAGATTGCTGATCTATATATATGATTTGATTGTTCAAGCCAAGGAATTTAGTGATAAATTTCAACTCAAAAGTGTAGTTTGTTGGTGTTGGTGTCGAAGTACTAACCGAGTTAAACCAGAATCGAGACTGGTTAATCAATGAGTAACAAACTAACAATTATTTGTAATCTCGGCTTAATGTCTGTCAAGCTCAATCAAGTGTTAACCGGAAGTTTTGTATTTTGTTTTGTTATGAATTTACATATAAAGTATTTTTATGACATTAATAGAAGGTTTTTTATTTTTTTTGTGAAATGCCTAAAATTAAGAAACAATTGTAATATATTTCTAGCTAACAAAATCGTAAGACCTCTATCGACCACGAAGATCTCGTAGATTATTTGACTAACCAAGACGTACGAATAAATTTATAATGAATAAAGAGGTTCTAATCAACTCACTAGTTGTCTATAAGCTGACAGAATGTATAACACAGCTTGAATATCTAATTAAACTATTCCAAGAGACAGTAAAAGATCAAACTATTGTCCAATATTGAAATATTCTTTTTTCTTATCATCATAGTAGTAATATTATTATAAGTTTGCTATGAATCTTTTAGTAAGTCTTAGCAGTACGGTTTTACAACTAGACTTGAGCTGCAAAAAAATATTCTTCAGCGAAAGCAAGCGGTCAAAAGACACAAAAATAACTTTAAGAAAAAATATATAATAAAATCTCCAACAAACCGTGCATGAAAAATAAAATTATTTTTTTTAAGAATTACATATGATTCGGTACAAAATCCAAAACATTGAAGATGAAACCAATAATTGCTATGATTATTCGCAAGCATATATTTATTTATTGTTTTTTCACTATTCAACATTTTTGGCTCACTTATGAATACAAATTTATTGTTACTACTTACTACTAGTACTTTTATATAAAAAAACGTTTGAATATGGAATCTTGAACTTATTCAACATTGAAACTAGCTAACAAAATCATAAAAGTATGCACATGACTCACTAAAAAAGTTAAAAATAAAAGTGTTAACCCAAAAAAAAAACGAGTTAAAAAGACAGACTAAAGACAAGTAATGAATATGTTAGCAAGCAAGCATTAAGCTCACAAAAATAATCTTTATTATATAATATAGAAATAGAATTGAATGAATGATTATTAATGTCGGTAATATTACTTTAATAAATTCGGAATAAAATTACAATATTTTTTAATAATAATGTTATAAAGTACAGGCTTAAGCTAGATGTATTTTTCGGAATTATTTTACAAGCCAAAACCTAATTCATTAGTTATAGAAACAATAAAATAAATTTAAAACATAAATAAATATAGAGATAGTAACCCCAAAATGAAAGTTGTCACTGTCAGCTGATTGTTACAACTAGAATAATTACGTGTTACAGATTTAACTAATTTAATCACTCAATTTTTAAACTAAACCCACTCTTACACACACCAACAAAGAAAAAAAAAAAAAAAAAAAGTCTCTGCAAAATTATAATGCTTGGATACTTTGGCTATGGCGGTGTTTATGTTTAATGATCAAAAAGCTCTGTTTTTTATGCAAGCGTGGGTATAAATCCATTACCCTTCCCTAATTTTTTTTCTTCTTCTTCTTCGATTCACTTCCTTTTTCTTTTTGTTTACTCCGTTTCTAAAAAAAAAGCCACTCCTTTGCTTATCTTTCTCTCTCTCTCTCTCTCTCTCTCTGCAGCTGAAGAACAGAGAAAAAAAAAGGTTTTTTTTTAGTATCTGACCCAAAGGACCCATAAAGCTTTTTCCTTTGTGTTAGAAATTGAGGGATAAAAATTCAAACTTTGTTCAGAAAAAAGTGGCACAGATTCTGAAAACTATGGGTATCTTTTTCTCCCTGACTCTTTTTTTGTTCTGATTATATATATATAAGCTTCAATCTGGTTTAGGTTTTTTTTCGAGTTTCGTACGGATATATCTATTGATTTGGGTTTCTCTTGTTCTTTCATTTGAATCGATTGTATGTACTTGAAGGTGGTGGAGGATTGTGTCTTGTTCACTGTATCTTCAAAGACGAAGTTGAATGGGCTGGTTTGTAGTGGTTTTGATTGATTAAGTGGTGTTGTTGTTGTTCATCAAGTTTAGAAGAAGATGGATGTTAGTGAAGAGAAGAGGAATCGTGATAGTAGTAACTATGATGATAGGGTTGATAATCCAACAGTAGATTGGCAAGTTTCGGGTTCTAATCCGGTCTCTGCTCCGATCGATTCATATAGTCAAGAGAATCTGATTTCAGCTTGTCCTTCGTCTTGTTCACCATCTCAGATGATGGATTCATTTGGTCAAACTCTTTGGTATGATCCCACTAGTGTTCAGCAGGCTGTGGGTTATGGTGGTGGTTTTAGTGTCCAGAGCAATGGTGGTAATGCTTCGTCTTCTTCTTCTTCCTTTAGGGGTAATATTGATAGATCTCTTGAAATGGGTTGGAACCTGCCTAACTTGTTGCCTCCTAAAGGCAATAATGGTCTTTTCTTGCCGAATGTGAGTAGCTTCCTTCCTCCGAGTATGGCTCAGTTCCCGGCTGATTCAGGTTTTATAGAGCGTGCTGCGAGGTTTTCGCTTTTTAGCGGTGGGAATTTTAGTGATATGGTGAATCAACCACTTGGGAATCCTGAGTCTATTGGTTTGTTTCTTCAAGGTGGTGGAACTACTATGCAAGGGCACTGCCAAAGTAATGAACTTAATGTTGTTGGTGGTGAACCTCACAATGATGAGTCTACAGTAGTGAAAGAACCAAATGTTAGATCAAGTGAACAATCTAAACTGAATGTTCCTGGATCCGGGAATGTGTCCGAGGATACTCAGTCTAGTGGTGGTAATGGTCAGAAAGGTGGGGAAACCTCTTCTAAAGGCTTTGACACAAGGAAGAGGAAAAGAAATGGGCAGGTGAAGTTTTGAAGTTGCTCTTTTATTTTTTTGTTCTCTCTCTGCCTTTATAAAAGTTAACACTGGTAACGTTTCTGTTTGTAGAATTCTGAAGCAGCTCAATCGCATAGATCTCAGCAGTCTGAGGAAGAACCAGACAACAATGGTGATAAAAAGAGGAATAAAGAGCAAAGTCCAAATTCACCTGGAAATAAGACAAACAGTGGGAAACAACAGGGCAAACAAAGTTCTGATCCTCCAAAAGATGGATATATTCATGTGCGGGCACGAAGAGGCCAGGCCACAAATAGCCATAGTCTTGCAGAAAGGGTACAATCTCTAAAACTATCTCTTCTTGTATAGAAGCTATCTCTTCTTGTATTTGTATCTAAGTACTTTTTGATTATAGGTTAGGAGAGAAAAAATTAGTGAGAGGATGAAGTTTCTTCAAGATCTTGTACCGGGTTGCAACAAGGTAAGGTCTTTTTAAGTGTTGATAGTGATGGATATTAATATGTAAGAACAGAGACAAAACTAATGCAGAGAAATGAATGTGTGTTTGCAGGTGACTGGGAAGGCAGTTATGCTTGACGAAATCATAAACTATGTACAATCACTACAACGCCAAGTTGAGGTATGACATCTCCTAATTCTCAATGAAGTGCTCTTTGTGTTTGCTTTTTATGTTCAATTCTTTTTCACATTCTCTTTTCCTTAAACAGTTTTTATCGATGAAACTTGCAACTGTGAATCCACAAATGGACTTTAACCTTGAAGGTCTTCTCGCAAAAGATGTAAGATAGTTTTGAAACTCTTTCTACTAGTTCTCCTTATCATTTGAATTATCCTAAGGCTCTTCTAAACTGAATTCTATGCGAAGGCACTTCAACTACGAGCTGGTTCTTCATCTACAACACCATTCCCCCCAAATATGTCAATGGCTTATCCTCCTTTACCACATGGATTCATGCAACAGACCCTTTCCAGCATCGGACGGACCATTAGCTCACCATTGTCTCCTATAAATGGTGGATTCAAGCGACAGGTATGTATGTATTAGCGGTCTGGAAAATGAACAAATGGGAACTCATTATCTGACTTTGTTGGTGATTGTATTTGCAAAATAGGAAACAACTGGATGGGAGGGTGATTTGCAAAATGTGATCCACATTAACTATGGAGCTGGCGATGTCACACCCGACCCTCAAGCAGCAGCTACAGGTGAAAACTGAAACCTGTTTTAACTCTTTTTTTTTCACCAAGTAAGAGTAATAGTTTGTTTTCGTAAACCTTCTCTGTAATTTTTTTTCTTGTTACAGCATCTCTTCCAGCTGCAAATATGAAGGTTGAGCCATGATATTTCTTCTTGTTAGATAGAATATGAAGTTATTGTAATCTTTTTATTTATTTATTTAAAGTTACTATGTACTATATTATAACGATGTTATTAACGAATATGATACTACGACTACTAGTACTACTACACTAAGCGTTTGAGATTAGTGGAAGAAGAGTATAAATTGTGACACTAACAATGCAAAATAATAGTTTTGTATAAGTCATCATAACATTTTAGTTTGCCCATCTATCTCAATATTTGTACAGTATTGTTTATTTCGTTGTGACTTGTGACACCTGATATATGAAAATATAACTCGTTTTTAAAGTTTGCAAAATAAATGTTATAATGTATAATATAATAGACTAGATTATGGTTGATGGTTTGTGCTACACTCCTACAATATCGGTTAGATGCTTTCTCTACCGATCGAATATTTGTAACATTATAACAAAAGAAAAATATTTATCTCTTTAAATGTCTATTTTGGTTAGATTAAATTTGGTTGAATAATATTTGATTTTATGAAATATATTGTAATGCAGTGCTTAATAATATTTTGCTTATAAGAAATAAAATTTCGACTTGAAAATCACATTGCAATAACCCTTCTTCCCAAACATGCAAAACTTAAAAACTTCTAAATAGAGATCCATGAAACCTAAAAGAATGCCTAGACGTATTGATCTGAGAACTCTAATTGTACTTACAACTTTTACCGATTATTTACCGGTTTATTTTTCCTCAAAGATCTTTTTTGTCTTATTCTCCCGTCGATACTTTCGACCTTTACATGATTAAAATATAATATTCATTACTTGGAATGAGATTAACTAATTTACCTTATGGAGTGAGAATAAAAAACACTTTTTTTAGTAATGTGAAACTAGTCAATATTCAACAAAAAAAACATTGCACATAATTTTACTTCTGAACTACAATTCTAGATAAAGATTTGATACACGATTGGTAGAAACTAATAAATTGTAGTAGTGTATTTGACCATCATTATGTTAATGGTAAATGAAATATTATGGAGCCATATGATCCACGGTCTCATCCATCAAATATATGAACTTTTCATGATAGGTCAAACCAGACTATTTTGTGTATCATTTGTACATAAAAATACATGACGCTTTCATGCTTAATTTTTGTATTTTGAAGAAGAGAGTTTTCATATTTGAAAAATTCTTGAGCACAAGAAGTAATGATTCCCCAGTCAGATATCTAGCACCGATTCTAATAATCAATAATGACAATTTGCTGAGTATGGGTACTTTTTGTTGTATCGGAATGTGATTACTTTAAACTATCAACAAAATCATTAGTAGATTAATTTATACTCTAATATTAAAGAGATTAATTATGAGAAATACAAGATTAAGATACAACTTCGAAAGTTAAAAAACATTAGTAGAGACTCCAATGAATTTGTGTTATAAGAATCACTAGACATATAATGATTTTATTATAATTTTTTACTATTATATATTCTACATGTTTGCCCAAAAAAGATATATATTTTCTACATGTTTTGTCTCTCTCGTTGATAGCATGATATTGAATTTGGCTTTAACAAAAAAAAAAAAATCCAAATTAACAGTAGTAGTTCAATATAATACAAGTAGATTAGATTATGAGTATTGAGAGCATCTACCTCTCACTTTATTTTATCCTCTAAAATAAGTAGTATCATTTTAAAACCTATTTTAGATCATACTCTAAGATAGAGTCATGAGTATTATAAAATAATATTATCTATATTTGGAGTAAACTATTTACTATTCAGTGAGACTTTTTATTTACAAAATGATTTTTAACTTTCAAAAGTTTTTATATTATACTTAGAAGAATAATAGTATATAACCATTTTTAGTCATCTAATTGCATAATTGACATAAAAATTTGACTGGCATAATAAAATAATTCTTCATATTAAAAATTACAGAATAAAATATCCTAATAAATATTTCTTTATTTGCATAATAGATTTTTTATTTGTATCTAAATATAAATATATATACATATATATTTTGGTCCACCATTATCTGTATCTAAACTATGATCTGCATCTCTAATATAATTAAGATTTTGTCCAGATTTCGACTATTCAGAATATATCTTTATGAGGGTAATAGATATCCAAATTATCAAGAGAGTAATGGGAAAACTCAATTAATTGTGATTAGTATTTGTTTTGTTTTTTGTTTTTTATAAAGTTTTATAATCAGTAGAATATATCCTTTATCATAAATAATTTAAAAACCTTTAATAAAAACGTATACTTAATACTTATTTTTGATGATGGTACTTTTTTGTTACTTTTCTCCGCAGCTCAACTTTTCCATTCCGTGAAACAAAAAAAAATATTTTAATCAAAATTTATCCTTTTCTTTGTAAATAAATTTAAAAAAAAAACAGAAAATGAAAAAGGAAATTGGGATTGAAGTCGGTTTACTTTTCTTTATAAGTTGACTCTTCCTCTCCAAGCTACTTAGAAACTCTCATATTTCACTTTCACATACGGTTTTGCTTAAAGCTTAGAGCCAAATTAGCTTTCTGTTTTCATAATAGATTTTTTTTTTGTGTCTAAATATATCTATATTTTTTTGTCCACCATTATTTGTATATAAACTAGGATCCATAACTCTAATTCAGATTTTGTCCAAATTTTGACTATTTAGATTCTATCTACATCAGGAGAATAGATATCAAATTATCAAGTAATGAAAAAGCTCGATTAATTGTGATTATTCTTTGTATTTTTTTTAAAAAAGTTTGATGATCATTAGAATATATCCTTTATCAATAATAAATTTAAAACATTTAACATAAAATAGAAAAAAATGATAAATCTTGTTGAATAGTAGAAAAAACCTTTAATAAAATTTCTTATTATTATATTTTTGCTTGATAGAATTTGATGATTAGTAGAATATATCCTTTATCATAAATAAATTAAAAACTTTTAATAAAAACCTATACTTAATTTTGATGATAAATCCTGTTGCGTAGAAAAAAATCACAACGGTATTTTTTTTTTGTTGTTTGCTTTTCTCCGCAGCTCAACTTTTCCATTCCGTGAGAAAAGGAAAATACTTTAATCATAATTTATTTTTTTCATTGTAAATAAATTAAAAAACAGAAAAGAAAAAAGGAAATTAGGGTTAAATCGGTTTATTCTCGTTATAAGTTCCTCCCCAAGCTTAAGCTACTCTCACTGCCAGAGTACTGTGATATGGTGAGACAAAGATCGATAAGACCTACAACAGTTGGGTTCACTGCCAGATTAGAAGCTAAAAAGAGATCAGTTAGGAGATCTGAGCCTGAATCATGACAACAGAACTAACCTGTCTCCTCTTTCAATGGTTTTTCATATTCAACTGACTCGCAGAACGTAAATAGAACCATAAATATATGGAAGCATATTTCTTGGCTTCAGACTGGATCAAAGAAGGCTTTTTCCAACAAGTTGTTGTACATTCTGCTGATTCTTGCGGCCTTTCCTACTCACAAAACGAGATCTTACAAGTTCAGTATGTATAGTGTTTGCAGAACAGCTGAAGATTATATACATCAGAGTTACACTAGAGAGATAGCCAGTGTATTTTCTCTTCTTTTGCTCTTTCAAGATTGCCATTATTTGTCAGAAAAATTTGTTACGCTCATTCTCATTCTTAGAAAAAGTACAGAATTGCATAGATATAGTAGTTAAATACCGCTTTGTTACTGTCACAAATCTCTATTTTTTTTTACATCACAATTCATAAATATCCCGAAATATAACCTCTTAGAATTCATAATCTATAAATTTAAATAAATGTCAAGTCATTTTTTGTAAAAAAAATATGTTGTAATTTAAAAATATATATCTACGGTTGCGTCTGGTGATCATTATAGAGTTGTGTTTTTTCACCATATTTTTTTCATTTTTTAATCATTATTTTTCTTTTAAATAGTTGTGTCTATTCATTATTCATGTCTTTTGAACTCTATATAGAATTGTCTCTTCTTTAGCACTAACAAATAATTTAAATATTAATATATTAACATCCAGTATCCAATATTTTTGTTTGATAAAATTTGATGATTAGTAGAATATATCATTTATCATAAATAAACTAAAAACCTTTATCGATTAATTGTGATCATTCTTTGTTTTTCTTTTGTTTTTTTATAAAGTTTGATGATCAGTAGAATATATCTTTTATCAACAATAAATTAAAAACATTTCAAAAAAAAAAATGATAAATCTTGTTGAATAGTAGAAAAAAAAACTTTAATAAATTTATTATTATATTTTTGTTTGATAAAATTGATGATTAGTAGAATATATCCTTTATCATAAATAAATTAAAAACTTTTAATAAAAACCTATACTTAATTTTGATGATAAAATCATGTTGCATAGAAAAAAATCACAACGGTATTTCTTTTGTTGTTTCCTTTTTTTCGCAGCTCAACTTTTCCATTGTGTGAGAAAAGTAAAATACTTTTATCAAAATTAATTTATTTTGTTTGTAAATAAATTAAAAACCAGAAAAGAAAAAAGGAAATTAGGGTTGAAGTCGGTTTATTCTCGTTATAAAGTTCTTCCGCAAGCTACTCTCTCAGATTTCAAAGCTCAGCTTTCTATGTTAGATTTGGAGTTGGAGAAATTTATGGGACAAGGTGCATTCGGTTGGGTGAGCCTCTTCAAGTACGAAAGACAACGCGACGGCAAAATTCTCGACGCTGCCGTGAAAACATCCGACGATGAACACGTCAAGGCTCTCTACAAAGAGTTTCAGATCCTTTCAAAATTCAAAGGATATACGAGAATCGTCCAATGTTACGGGAACGGAGTGCAAGGGAAAGTCAACCAAAAGGGTTACGTGGAATACAAGATTCTCATGGAGTACGCGGCTGAAGGAAGCTTGAGCACATTCATGGACCGTTTCAAATACGGGAAATTGCCAGAGCCGATGATCAGAGAGTTTACACGTATGCTTCTCTCACGGACACGGCTATGTTCATTGCGATCTCAAACCCGAAAACATCCTTGTTTTCCCTAGCCGTGTGTCTACGACTACAATAAGGGTGCGTGGAGATCGTCATATGAATTGAAGATTTCTGATTTCGGGTTGTCGAAGAAAGAAGGAGTCCCCGATCGGGTGGTGGCATCCTGATCAACCGTTTGCGGGAACACCGATCTATATGTCCCCTGAGTCGATCTCTCACGGCGAGATAGGGAAAGGACTTGACCTGTGGTCGTTGGGATGTGTTGTGTTGGAGATGTACACTGGAAAGAGACCATGGTGGCATACAAACGATTACTTGGAGGATCACATGAATTGCTACGAGCCACTGTTTCCGAGTAATCTTCCTTGCGATGCAAAACAGTTTCTCATGACCTGTTTTGCGTCTGAACCAGACGAGAGAAAAGACGCGTTGACATTGTTGAGGCATAGCTTCGTACCTAGAGATGTCAATCATAAGTTGGCAATGCTGAAGACTGAGAATCCCAAGGATTTGTCCCTGGAACTGGAGAAAATTAGACTGATGCTTTACGAAATTTAAGAGCATGTGTTAATTTCAAGTGTTGATGAGTGAATCAGCCAGAGGCCTCGTCAACATTGATATGATTCATGTAAAGATTATTTTTTTTCTTTCTTGATTAGTAGAGTTATGTATAATAATAGTTGATGTCTTTGTTCTTCTTGATTAGACTCTTGTAATAGTTGAATTGAATGTATGATTGTTTTCGTTTAGCAGATTCATGTTCTCTTTAATCTTCTCTGCTACTCACAGTTTACTTATTTAGAGTCCTAAAATAACTCTCGATTATGCAGCTTGCTCTGTTTCTTTTTCTCTGTTTTTCATGGGTTAAACAAATTACCATACCCCAACCCAACCTTTTCTCCTGGAACAATCTTCTTTTGGCTTATTCAAAATCTGGGCATCTCTCAGAGATGGAACGTACCTTTGAGAAGCTTCCTGATCGTGATGGTGTCACTTGGAACGTTCTCATTGAAGGGTACTCCTTGAGTGGGCTGGTTGGTTCAGCTGTCAAGGCTTATAAAACGATGATGAAAGATTTTTCTTCTAGTTTGACTAGGGTTACGTTGACGACAATGCTGAAACTTTCTTCTAGCAATGGACATGTTAGTTTGGGCAAGCAGATTCATGTTCAGGTTATCAAGCTTGGGTTTGAGTCTTATCTTTTCGTTGGGAGCCCATTGTTGGATCTGTATGCTAAAGTTGGCTTTATCTCTGATGCGAAGAAGGTCTTCTACGGGATACAGGATAGAAATACGGTTATGTACAATTCGCTGATGGGAGGGCTTTTGGCATGTGGGATGATCGATGATGCTCTGCACTTGTTTCGAGGAATGGAGAAAGATTCAGTTTCTTGGTCAGCGATGATCAAAGGTCTTGTTCAGAATGGACTTGACAAGGAGGCTATTGAATGTTTCAGAGAGATGAAAATAGAAGGCTTGAAGATGGATCAGTATCCTTTTGGAAGTGTACTACCTGCTTGTGGGGGATTAGGAGCAATTAACGAAGGGAAACAGATTCATGCTTGTGCGATCAGGACCAATCTTCAGGATCACATATATGTGGGCAGTGCTCTCATTGACATGTATTGCAAGTGTAAGTCTTTACATTATGCAAAGACTGTGTTTGATAGAATGAAGCAGAAGAATGTCGTGTCTTGGACAGCGATGGTTGTGGGTTATGGCCAGACTGGGCGTGCTGAAGAGGCTGTTAAAATTTTCCTTGATATGCAAAGATCTGGAGTTGACCCAGATCATTATACTTTGGGACAAGCGGTCAGCGCATGTGCCAACATAGCTAGCTTAGAAGAGGGCTCCCAATTTCATGGAAAAGCGGTAACGTCTGGCCTAATACAGTATGTCACTGTTTCAAATTCATTGGTGACTCTGTATGGAAAATGTGGAGATATCGATGATTCTACCAGGCTGTTCAGCGAGATGAATGTCAGGGATGAAGTGTCTTGGAATGCAATGGTTTCCGCGCATGCCCAATCTGGAAGGGCAATTGAGGCTATTCAGTTGTTTGACAAGATGGTACAACATGGACTAAAACCTGATGGAGTGACTTTGACTGGTGTTATTTCAGCTTGCAGTAGGGCAGGATTAGTGGAGAAAGGACAGAGATATTTTGAGTCAATGATTAATGAATATGGAATAGTGCCGAGTAATGGCCATTATTCTTGCATGATCGATCTCTTTAGTCGATCTGGAAGGTTAGAGGCAGCCACGCGTTTCATAAGTGGGATGCCTTTTCCTCCAGATGCAATTGGTTGGACTACTTTACTCAGCGCATGTAGAAACAAAGGTAATTTGGAAATTGGTGAATGGGCGGCTGAATCACTCATAGAATTAGATCCTCATCATCCTGCTGGCTATACCCTATTATCAAGCTTATATGCTTTAAAAGGGAAATGGGATTGTGTGGCCCAGTTAAGGCGGGAAATGAAAGAGAAGAACGTGAGAAAAGAACCTGGACAGAGTTGGATAAAATGGAAAGGAAAATTGCACAGTTTCTCAGCTGATGACGAGTCAAGTCCATATTTAGATCAGATATATGCTAAGCTCGAGGAATTGAACCAAAAACTCATAGGTAATGGTTACAAACCAGATACCAGTTTTGTCCACCACGATGTTGAGGAAGCTGTTAAAATAAAGATGCTTAACTATCACAGTGAAAGGCTTGCAATTGCTTTTGGATTGATATTTGTACCCTCAGGCCTACCTATTAGAGTGGGAAAAAATCTTAGAGTGTGTGTGGACTGCCACAATGCTACTAAACATATCTCCAGCGTCACTGGTAGAGAGATACTTGTCAGAGATGCTGTTAGGTTTCACCGTTTTAAAGATGGAACTTGTTCATGCGGAGATTTCTGGTAGTGTTCATCTGGGGATTTTCATGATGTCTGTCCCTTGCTAATCTGACAAATCAAAACAGATTCAGGAAGATCAGTTGTACTGTCAGTCAGTTTACTTGTATAATGAGCTGCTTCATCAGCTATTTTGGGCATAAAAAAGCGGAACAAGTAGGACTTATCTCCCTTTGCTTCCAATATTTTCTCGGTTTCTAATCCTAGACTTCTAATTTTATGTATGCTGTCAATCTTTGTGAATGGGATTCTGAGCCTGATTAGTTGCATTGGACTTCTATTGGTGAATTGGCTAAGAGATATAGGGTGTATTCATATAATTTGACTGCAACATCGACAGAGCTTGAAAACATGAATGGTAAGACCTATCTGGATTTGTGACTTAGTATTATAAAATTGAAGATGGGTGGTTTAGTTTCTGTTTTTTTTCAGTCCGTTAACTGGAAACCGGTGTATTCTAAAGGCATATGTAGTTCAGATCATAAACACTATAGTTCTTTGAGATTTTAGTCTACACATAACTTATATGTATATATTGCTGAGCATCTTTAATTTAATGATGGTGGGATATCTTTTACTAAATGATAAGAGTTTGTATCGTCCGATTGCTAGATTGGTTGGAGGTTTATAATACATTTAAGTAAAGTTATCGGTGATGTAATGACCAAAGTTATGAGGAGGATGTTAAGTTGAAACTCTCTATTTGAACTACTGTTATCTTTTTTGGCCACAACGTAAAATTACATTTCAAACTGAAAACTTTATACACAGTGAGTTGAGAAGGTAATAGTTCATACAGTTAAGGTTTCACATGTCAGTTTTTTATGTGATATAAGTAGAGAAACTTGGCATCTTTTCCAAACGCCTCAAAATATTTTCTGCCATCTGCCTTGTGTTACCATCTCCACGATGGAAGGCACTAACCAACATACCTGACAACATCCTATCTTGTGATATGTCACTGGCATACTTATCTCCACCTCTAATAATGAACTTGTCAATCATCCAAAATGCTTTCTGCAATAGAGACTCTTTCTTGTGTTCTTTGACTGCATTTAGTATTATTTGTACTGCATTCATTTCACTCAGCATGCTTAAACTCTTCTCCACATCAACCTTGTCATCTAATAGTGTGCATATAGCAGCTAATGCTGACTCTACTACCTCCACTTTATCACTCTGCAAACATGCTAGAAGCTTTGTGATTGCATTTGCTTCAACCAAGCAAAATGTGTTTTTTGCAGAACATACCCCCCTGTGGATTGCGCAGATCTCTATTTGCTTCTTTTTGGATGAACGGAGGGAGAAAGACCTAGGCATACTCAATGATCCCATGAATTTTGTGCTCCTAGGTTGGGGTGGCCTCGATAAAGTCATAGTTGTAGAAGATAGATGTTCTAGTCCAGTCGCTGACAACCTTTGAACTTCATCACTTGATGTTTTCATCAATAAATCAACAAACACTGATGTCAAATCGTGGTTTCTGGCTAGGTACATCATTTGGGGCTCGTACAGTGTAGTTGTGAATCTCACTAAGATCCCAACGAGACCTTCCAGAAAATCAGTTGCATACCTGCTTGTTCGTGTTCCACTTCTTTGAATCAGATGGATTGCATGCAGAATTTCGGACACTATGCTCTCGTTGACCAGTGCTAAATTAAGAGTCAGATTTTGATGAGGCAGTTTAGCAAGTAACTTGGCTGAAACAGCATGCTTTTCTGTTATCTGATTTGCTTCTATTGGGCACTGGATAAGATTTTCTGGCTGTCCTCTAGTTTTACATAATCTCTCTGATAGCGTGTGACCAATGTAGGGGGTAAGTGCTATCAGAAGTTTTAATGCCCCAACCCCCAATTCTTCATGAGGATTGTTGATGAGTTCTATCATGGCAAAGCTTGCGTCCGTTTCTTTGATCACTGAGACAATTGTTGCCATTGCTTTGGGTGATTTGGACAAGGATAGGAGAATCCTGATCAAATCAATGTTAAGATCATCTGGGCTTGAGTTCTTGAGCATGTGGATGATGTTGTATACAAAGTAATCTGAGCCTAGTGTGTGCCCATGAGTATTCACCTCAAATGTCTCATGTTCCAGCCCAGATTCCAGTATGTTTGCAAGTATTGTAGCAGCTTCATTCCTGGAGTTCATCAGATCACTGAACATTCGCTTGGTGAACATCTCTTCGACCATGATCTTGATGATGCCAACTTCTACCAGTATCTGGTTTTTGGGGTGATACAATGAAATATGAGCAAGTGCTTTGAAGGCGGCTCTTCTAGCGTCAATATTTTCACATTGCACCAGCCCAATGAGCGCAGGGCAAGCCTTCTCAGCTACGTAAGTTTTTTTCTCATGTCCAATATCGATTTCCACAAGGTAAGCAGCCATCTTCACCTGAGTCTCTTCGCCCCCTACCATATATCATTCGGAAGTAAACTGATGTTAATCAATATCAATTCATTGCTTATCAATTCGCTCCAGGTTATTGCCTGTATAGCATATATGCTTCACAAACTTTGGAGAAAAAAGCAGTATGTATTACCTTCTGCTAGATGCCCCAGAAGAGGTTCCAATAGTCCACTCTCTGCCATTTGCTTGATGTTCTCAGGACATTTCTCTAGATTTTTTAAGATTTGGTCTGATGTTTCAGACGCAAAGGCATCCAACTCTCTGTTATACTTTGCGGTAACTAACATCAATATCGCCCCCGTAGCAGTCCCAATCTTCTCACATGCATGTTGGGATTTCGAAAGCTCAAGCAGTAAGGCTAGTGCTACATGTCTTACAGGCTGGTGACTGCTTCCCAATAATTTGATTATGCGTGACATAGTTATGGTCTTCACAATCATTTCCTGTAAGATAACTTTGAAATATAAAAGTCTTTTGAAACAAGAAGTGTAGAAGTGGTGTGTCTAGGAGAAAGAAATACAGCAGACAGCAGTGCATATCATGTAAGGTAGTGCTTTTGCATAATAGGTAAATAAAAGAGATTCAACCTTTCCATCATCAGTGTCTTCATCCGCCAGTGACCTTAACAACTGTAGCAGTTCATACCTCATATCTTTACTTCTGTACGTCAGGTATCTATCAAGAAGCTGAATGATCCCAGCTTCACGAACTTGTACCTTGTTGTACTCTTTCCCTTCACAGGTCATTTGGAGATTTCGTAATGCATCGATAACCATACTTTCTGAACCGCCTAAGGATAAAGCTGCATGAGCCACTTTGATTCTTGCTGCCTCGTTACGTACTTTCCATTCCTGAATGATGCTTTTCAAGACAACATTTACAGTCAATTCAGTGGTCTTGCAGAAAGGGTACAATTTCTAAAACTATCATGGAAGTTGAAGTTGAATAGAAAGCTATCTCTTCTTGTATTTTCGTCTTAACTACTTTGTAATTATAGGTTAGGAGAGAAAAAATTAGTGAAAGGATGAAGTTTCTTCAAGATCTTGTACCGGGTTGCAACAAGGTAAGGTCTTTTTTAAGTGTTGATAATGATGGATATTAATATGTAAGAACAGAGACAAAGCTAATGCAGAAAAATGAACGTGTGATTGCAGGTGACTGGGAAGGCAGTTATGCTTGATGAAATCGTAAACTACATACAATCGCTACAACGCCAAGTTGAGGTATGACAATGTCCTAATTCTCAATGAAGTGTTCTTTGTGTTTGCTTTTTATGTTCAATTCTTTTTCTCATTCTCTTTTGCTTAAAACAGTTTTTATCGATAAAACTTGCAACTGTGAACCCACAAATGGACTTTAACCTTGAAGGTCTTCTTGCAAAAGATGTAAGATATTTTAGCAAGTCTTTCAACTTAATTCTCCTTATCATTTGAATCATCATCCTACTAAGGTTCTTATAACCTGAATTCTATGCGCAGGCACTTCAACTACGAGCTGGTTCTTCATCTACAACACCATTCCCCCCCAAATATGTCAATGGCTTATCCTCCTTTACCACATGGATTCATGCAACTGACCCTTTCCAGCATCGGACGGACCATAAGTTCACCATTGTCTCCTATAAATGGTGGATTCAAGCGACAGGTATGTATGTATTAGCGGTCTGGAAAATGAACAAATCCGAACTCGTAATCTGATATTGTTGGTGATTGTTTATGCAAAATAGGAAACAACTGGATGGGAGGGTGATTTGCCAAATGTGATCCAAATTAACTATGGAGCTGGCGATGTCACACCCGACCCTCAAGCAGCATCTACACTCTACAGGTGAAAACTGAAACCTGTTTTAACTCTTTTTTCACCAAGTAATAGTAATAGTTTGTTTTGGTAAACCTTCTCTGTAATTTTTTTTCTTGTTACAGCATCTCTTCCAGCTGCAAATATGAAGGTTGAGCCATGATATTTCTTCCTGTTAGATAGAATATGAAGTAATTGTAATCTTTTTATTTATTTATTTAAAGTTACTATGTACTATATTATAAAGATGTTATTAACGAATATGATACTACGACTACTAGTACTACTACACTAAGCGTTTGAGATTAGTGGAAGAACCGAAGAAGAGTATAATTTGTGAACACTAACAATGCAAAATAACAGTTTTGTATAAGTCATAATAACATTTTAGTTTGCCATCTATCTCAATATTTGTACAGTATTGTGACGCCTGATATATGAAAATATAACTCGTTTTTAAAGCTTGCAAAATAATTGTTATAATTTATAATATAATATAATGTATAATATAATATATATAATAGACAAAATATATATATATATATATATACATATAATAGACAAGATTATGGTTTGTGCTACAATATGGGTTAGATGTTTTTTTCTACGATCGAAAATTTGTAACATTAAATTTAAAAGATAGTTGATGTTATTATAAAAAAAAAATTATCTCTTATTCACGTTAAATTTTTATTTTGGTTAGATTAATTTTGGCTGAATAGTATTTAAATTTATTAAATATTTCGTAATGCAGTGCTTAATAATATTTTGCTTTATTTTATTGTTAGTTACTTTTTTAATAAAATAGTTATAATTATGTGCAGTGTGGAACAATATAATTATGAAAATATAATATAATGATAATTATGTAATACGTTTTAAAGACAAAATTGTACCATAAAAACCAAATTTTTATATTATATTATTTTCTATTAAATAAAAGAAACTAGTATTATATTATTTTCTATAAAGAACAAGAAAATTTGCGAATTAAGTTGATCATACAATTGTAAATCTATCAATTAATTTGATAATACAATTGTAAATAACTGTTATGTCATAATGTAATCACATTTATCTGAACAAAATGATAAATTTTAACATCTCATCACTTGCGAGCTCTTTGATTTTTTTTTTTGCTTAATACATAACTTTTTTGAAAGCTTGATTAATAATAAAGTAAATGGGTTAAATTCATAATTCTAATAAATAATGGATGTTTTAAAATTAATAATTAAGTTATGGAATATTCTTTTTTTAAGTGGGAAATAAATGAATATGCCTCATAAAACACAACTCTATTAATAGTTAAAAATAGAGTAATGGTTGATAATCTTCATGAAATACACTTTAAATAAGAAACGATTTACTCAAAATTGACCGTTAGTCTTTTGAGAGATGATAAGAAATAAAATTTTGACTAGAAAACCATTTTGAAGGAACCCTACTTCCCATACATGCAATACCTATAAATTTCTAAATAGACTAGCCAAAGAACTCTAAGTTCAAAAAATCCATGAAACCTAAAAAATTGCCTAGAGATATATCATATGAGAACCTAATTGTACTTATATACAATCTTTACCGATTATTCACCAAAAGTTATGTGTTCAAATATATCTTTTGTTTTTTCTAGTTTCACATGATTAAAATATGATATTTGTTATCTCCGAGAATGAGAGTAACTAGTTTTACCTATAATAAGCACTTTTTTAATAATGTGAAACCACTTAATATTCAGCATAAAAAACATAGCACATAATTTTACTTCCCAACTGCAATTGCTAGATAAAGATTTGATACATGATTAGTATAAACTAATAAATTGTAGTAGTGTATTGATCTATGTTAGTGGTATATGAAATATTATGTTTGACATACTAACACAAGATTGGAGCCATATGATCCACGATCTCATCCATCAAATATATGAACTTTACACGATAGGTCATATCAGACTATTTTGTGTATCATTTGTACATAATACATGACACTTTCAAGCTTAATTTTTGTATTTTGAAGAAGAGAGTTTTCATATTTGAAAAATTCGCGAGCACAAAAAGTAATGATTCCCCAATCAGATATCTAGCACCGATTCTAACAATTAATGCTAATTTGCTGAGTATGGGTACTTCTGGTTGTATCAGAATGTGAATAATTTAAACTACCAACAAACTCATCATTAGATCAATTTATACTTTAATATTTAAGAGATTAATTATGAGAAATACAAGATTAAGATACAAATTAGAGAGTTAAAGAACATTGGTAGAGACTCCAACATTTTGAATTTGTGTTTTAAACCTTGTGGAATCATTAGACATATAATGATTTTGTTATAATTTTTAACTATTATATTTTCTACATGTTTTGCCTCTCTCGTTGATAGCATGATATTGAATTTGGCTTCAAACAAAAAAAAAATTCAATAGAATACAAGTAGATGAGATTAGGAGTATTGAGAGCATCTCATACCTCTCACTTTATTGATTTATCTTCTAAAATAAGTAATATCATTTTAAAATAGGATTTTTGGAGTAAACTATTCCCTATTATAGAGTGAGACTTTTTATTTACAAAATGATTATTAACTTTGAAAAGTTTTTATATTATACTTTGAAGAATAATATTATAGAATAATTTTTAGTCATCTAATTGCATAATTAACATAAAAATTTGACTTGCATCATAAAAGAATTCTTCATATTAAAAATTACAGAATAAAATAACCTACTAAAATATTTCTTTACTTGCATAATAGATTTTTATTTGTATCTAAATATATATATATATATATATATATATATATATTTGGTCCAACATTATTTGTATCTAAATCAGAATTCAGAAATTACATTACGATCGAATACTTTTCTACTCTGTAATCCTCTGTTTTGGTAGTCCCTTTAGTTTCACCACATGGAATCAGTAAGATGAACACAAATCAAAGAAGAAAACAAAACCGGAGAGAGAGACTCTTACTGTTTGAAGCACTCTTATTGGGATGTTATTGATGGGTTGTTGCTGCCTCTAATGGCGAAAGAAAAAGAAAAACAAATCTGTGTGTATGATATTTACACGTTTTCGTCTCTGCTATTGTAACTACTATTAGTGCCAAATAGTAGTGTAACGACCCGGAGTACTGTGATATTCTAAGGCAATTAAAGATCGATAAGACCTACAACAGTTGGGTTCACTGCCAAATTATAAGCTAAAAGAAATCAGTCAGGAGATCTGAGCCTGAATCATGACAACGTAATCAACCTGTCTCCTCTTGAATAGGTCTTTCATATTCAACTGACTCGGAGAACGTAAATAGAACCATATAGATGTGGAAGGCAAGAAGCTTTCTTGCTTCAGACTCTGGACCGAAGAAGGCTTACCAACTAGTTGTTGTACATTCTGATTCTTGCCTGGTCATGAAACGAGATCTTACAGGTCCGGTAAATTGTGTTTACAGAACAGCTGAAGATTATACATCAGAGTTCCAGTAGAGAGATTGCCAATTTGTTACTGTTATTCTCACTCTTAGAGAAAGTAGAGAATGCATAGATATAGTTCAATACCTTTTTGTTTCAGTCCTCTTAACGCTTCATTATGTGGATTCTTGAATCCAATAAGACATCTTGTGCAATGAGCAATGACAAGGAATGATGATCTCTGTATGTAGCTATTTCGAACTGTGAGTTTCCGAAATCCAAATCATTTGCAGAGTCTCCCTGTCTCCAGAAACTCCCAAACACAAACTCTCCTTTCATGGAAAGTTCATGCATCATCTCCTCAATGTCTTGCATGCAACTTAATCTCGACACATGCTCCTCTCTGTCTCTGCAATCATCCTCCTTTGTCGGTAGGAAGATCTTCGCGTTTCTTCTCTTCTTTCCTCGAAGCCTTCTGGTCACAAATCTCTTCATTTTATGTGCAAGTTTACAAGGAACCTTGAAGAATACGAAGATAAAGACTTGTAGTATAAAGCACTCGCAGCAGCAACAAAGTACAACACAATCTGCTGCAAAAGCACCACAATCTTCTTCCATTACTCTTGATGCATTGAAAAAACATGTTAAGCTGAAAACAAAGATATATGGAGATGGAGAAAACAAAACTTAAGAGGTGATATCATATTGTGTCAAAGGAATATGTTCCTTGCCAATATTGGTATCAACAAAATGCAAGGCAAAGCAACACCCATGTGTTTGTTTTTGCACATATTACAGAAGCACACATGTGATCTGAGACGCTTTTAGAAGCATTGTTTTAGGAAGATTAGACGTCAAAACAACTAACAATCTTTCGTTTTCGGGTAAATCAGCCTTTCTGCATCTGGAAACTAAGCCAGATGAACACACAATGACACAGTGAGATATAGATGGAGCCTTGTTGATTCAATATATAAGTATAAGATTGAGATAATATGACAAGGAAGTAAAGGTAAAGGTATAAATAAAATAGATACAAAAGTATTTCCATGTAAGAAAACGAAGCTTTCTTGTGCCAGAAGCCTAGAACATAAGTATATTACCCATCTATATATCTCTTTTTGTCATCTTTCTGTTCAACCACATGCTCCTTTGTAATCCTTTGTCTCTACAAATTGTTTTGGTAGTCTCTTTAGTTTCACCACATGGAAACAGAAGGAAACAAAACCAGAGAGAGATTCTTACTGTTTTAAGCACTCTGAGAAGGTTCTGCTTTGAGAACAGGATGTGCAGGTTTGAGGCGCAGGATGGGAAGTTTTTAGACAAAACTGGGATGTTATTGATGGGTTGTTGTTGCCTCTAATGGCGAAAGAAAAAAACAAATCTGTGTGTATGATATTTACACGTTTTCGTCTCTGCTATTGTAACTACTATGTGTGAAAAAATCTGTACTGTAGTTTTGGCTACCAAATGCCATTCTTCTAAATAATCTGATCTCTGCTGACTGTTGAGCTGAGTTAAAGACTTCGCTTTCTCCTAGTCTCATTCCGTTGGTAAGGTCTTCCCCAGCTAAACTTTCAAAAGCTCTCACAATCTGCAAAATAATGTATGATCAAGATTAAGTTATAAGCCAAATAAACTCATCAATCTCGAGGAAAGAAGAAAAGAACAATGTTTTGTACTTGTCCCATCCGAGGTCTCTTGGCAGCTGAATGGCGCACGCAAGCTCCCGCTGCTTCTATCATTCTAAACATTTCAGAATCCACATAGTTTTCTCCAAGCTTGGGGTCTGCTAAAGAATCAAACTCCTCGGTTTCGATAGCATGACTTATCAGAGGCCGGGCCTGAACAGCAAAAATAATGCAGAAGTCAAACGATTTGAGGATACTGAAGAAAAGGTATACATGTTAATGAGTAGCGGTCGTACCCATTCAACAAGGCTCTCCTCTCCCAGTGGTTGGGATGTATCCACAGGTTTACGTCCAGTGATTAACTCAAGTAGAACAACTCCAAAGGAGTATACATCTGATTTCTCTGTTAATTTCCCACTTGATGCATATTCAGGAGCCATGTAGCTGTGAAGTAGATGAATCAAAGATATCAAACAGAGACCACAATATGCAAACTTGTATCAAACAAGACAAGCACCTACCCAAATGTTCCAATAACCCGTGTTGTGATATGAGTGTTACAATCAAGAGCTAATCTTGCAAGACCAAAGTCAGAAACCTACAAATTAAAAATATTGAGATATCAAATACTGTTTTAAGTCACAATGTAACAGAAACCTTACAAATCTTTAATATAGTAGAGACTAATAATGCGTACCCGAGCATCAAAGTTGTCCTCTAAAAGAATGTTAGACGACTTTATGTCCCTGTGAATGATACGCGGGTGACCTGACAATAGACAATTTAGTAGTAAGAAATAGCCAAATACCACTAAGACTACTTCTTTTGGTCTACCACTAAATTTAGTAACTTTTTCCAAAGAGGTGTGATTTGCAGGTTACAAGCTAGTGGGATGAGCAACAACTTACAATCTTCATGAAGATAAGCTAGTCCACGAGCCGCACCAGCAGCAATTTTAACACGAGTTGCCCAGTCCAGAGCAGATTTTGAAACTGTTTACGAGACATGTTAGATAGTGTCAGCAGTCCCAGTGGTGTGCATATATAAAGAGTAACCTTGGAGATGTTTTTACTTTACCATGAAGGTGGAAGTAAAGGTCATTATTAGAGACATAATCATAAATGAGCAATCTGCGGTCACCAGAGATGCAATGTCCCACGATGGAAACCAAATGGCGGTGATGAATCCTGCTAAGAGTCTCAACTTCAGCTTTAAACTCTCGGTCGCCTTGTCCTCCACCAATTTTAAGTTGTTTCACAGCAACTACTCTCCCATCCGGTAATATCCCTTTATATACACTACCAAACCCACCTTCACCCAATAGGTTTTCTTCTGAAAACCCATTTGTTGCCTTCACAAGTTCTTCGTAAGAAAACAATGCTTTTGAATTGCCTAAGCCGCCAGATTGTGACTGTGAGTAATGATGACTGCCAGAACGCTTGCTACCTACAACAGGTGCAGATGACTGCATCCTAAAAAAAGCTGAATCTGTACATAAAGAATATCAAGAAACGTAATGAGAATCAAGAAACACACAAGTAACAACTTTTATGATTCCTATCAAACTCATAATACCTGATCTTGCGGTAGAGCTCATTGGTGATGGTGTAACATCGCCACCACTAACAGCTGAAAGACGTTTTTCTCGTCTCCTCAAGCACCAGACAAAAATTCCAATAAGAGTGAACACCACAAGTGCAACTGCTACACTGATACCAACAACAGCACCAGCACCAATTCCACTACCATCAGTTGAACTTGAAGTATCAGGAGGAGGTCTAAGAGCAGGGTTGTTCTGAGATGGATTGTCAGAACCTGGGACAAGTATGTTGGGAGGAGAACGTGGAGGAGGAGGAGAAGAGATCGTTGGTGGTGGAGTATCTGGACTTCTCCTGGGGGGTGAAGGTTTAGGAGGAGGAGACTGCGTGGGACGCTCTGATGGCGGTGAAGGAGGAGGAGATTGAGTGGGACGATCTGAAGGCGGTGAAGGAGAAGGAGGAGATTGAATTGGAGGACCTGAAGGCGGAGGAGGAGATTGAGTGGGACGGTCTGATGGCGGTGGAGAAGGAGGAGATTGAATTGGACGCTCTGATGGCGGCGGAGGAGGAGAACGTTCGAAGATTGGCGGTGGAGGCGAAGGCCGTGGAGGAGGAGCAGAAGCAGGAGGAGGGACTAATGCAGGTGGCCTACTTGGTGGCTGCACCGTTGGCGGTGGTGGCGGCGATGAAATTGAAGGAGGAGGTGAAGGGATCACTGGTTGCGGTGGTGGAGGAGAGCTCTCAGGTGGTTTTGGCAGAGGAGGAGGCGGTGGTGCTCCACTCGGTACTGGTGGTGGTGAAGTCACAACCGGAGGAGGAGCTCTATTTGGTGGAGGAGCTGATGGAGGAAGCGGCGATGTTACTGGTGGTTGTGTATCAGGAACTGATTGTGAAGTATCATTATTTATCGGCGGTGAAGCTACCGGAGGAGACGGTGGAGAATTAGATACCGGAGGTTGTACCGGTGATGTTGCCATCTCAATTCCGATTAACAAAATCTAATTCTCATCCAAAAAATTTGAAATGTTTCCTCCAAAAACACTAAATTTAAGAATCAAGAACCTAAAAAATGCAGAGACTTTGAGTAAGACAGTATCCTGAAAGCACCAAACTTTACCAACCAAAGAAACACTAAACGTGAAGGAAGTTGCAACTTTCAAGATCACACACACACAGCTAATAAGATTATACCCTAATTTACTCTAAACACACCAAAAGCTTCAACACAAAGCAGAGTAGATGATGATGTAACAGATCAAACCCCCCAGATCGTTATGAAAAAATTGAACTTTAATTGCTTCCCACCAAATTCCAGATCACTCAGACAAAACCAGATCACTGAGATTATAAAAAAAAAATGTAATAATAAACCTCAGATCTGTAAGAGCTTCTTCTTCACTTCAAAAATCATAACTTTTTAAACATCTTCTTCAGCTGCATTGAAGAACAACACAAAGTTACTAACTTTTGTCTTGTCTCTTCTTCTTCTTCTTCTTCTTCTTCTTCTCTCAAAGTTGGAATCTTGAATCAAAGTTTCATTCTGTTCCTCTTTTCACTTTCTTAAGAGCTTCCTGAATTTTTTTTTTTTTTTTTTTTCCTTCAGCGTCTTCTTTCTCTGGGGGAAAGCTTCAATGCTACGTTAAAAATCAACGGTCAAACAAAATTGAAAGGCTTTTAAGAAAAATAAATAAATGTTTCCATAACTGAATTAAATCTCATTCAGCTACTTTCCAAATTCACCGTAATAAGCTCTTCTTTTTTTTCTCTATTATTTTATGTATTATTTTTGTTTGTTTTTATTATTTTATTTAAGCTTCTATAACGCGTCTGTTTTTTTATTGGACGCGCTTTGTATTTCAATATAGATCGGCACTTTCAAATATCAAAATTTATAATTATTAATTAGTGTTGTTCTTTTTGTGATATAAAACTTTGTATATAAAAGAAATTTTGAGAAAGAAAAAAAAAGAAGAAAATAGTTCTATTTAGTGTATATAAATTTTCAATGGAGTTAATTAGTGTTAAAGTTGGCTATTTGATTTTTATATATCAATCTCACATGACGAGATCTTTTGTTTGTTTTTTTTGTTTACCTGTGATCTGAAGAGGCTAAATTGATTCTTGATTAAATTGTGAATTAGATTGTTTTCTTTTTTTTTAATGACAAGTATGTAGTTGTCTGCTCAATAATAATGGCGGTTAATATTATATCAAAATGTGGTTCTTATATTATTTCTATTAAGTGTTTCTAGTTGACTTTTTATATATGTCGTAAGTTGTGGTTTGACTTGACCGGTTGTAAAATTAATTTTAAATTCTACAGCTTTGCAATATATATTGAATTTTTCTTTTTGACATCGTATATTGCGTTTAAAAGGACAAAATTTCGTGTAATATAATTTATTAGAGTATAGCAGCAGCTAGCAGCAGCACATGACATCTAAAGGACAAAACTATGTAAAATATTAAATGGAGGACATTTACAAATTAGAAAAAAAAAACGTCTAAGATCTCATTTTCCTAACTAGAAAGGTTGTGATGAGAGCACTTATGTCACTACCGGGTGTCTTCACGCTAACCCTTAGGAAAACGAACTCTGTAAATCAATTTGTGGACAACAGAAATAGTTTGGGCAAGTTAACGTTGAAATGGTCCAAATATTTTGGGTAGAAAATTAAGGAATATTTCAGGTTTGGATAGATAGTGTGTGTTGGACAATTAAAAAATACACGTGGTTAACCAACAAATAATGAAATCTGAACATAAGTATTTGCCACATAATTATAAACGAAATCACATTTGTATATATTTTAAGTACAATTTTGAAGATCCGCAAGACGGTTTGTTTAGTCGTAGTAGGGGTGATGTACGCTTTGTTCTTTTAAATCTTCAAAAACAATGTTGTTTAGTGAATATCACCACATCGACTAAATTTGTCTTTTATCATTGTTGGCAAAAAAAAAATTCAAGTCTTGTCAATTGGTGTCTTTGGTGTGCTTCTTATTAGTCTTTCTTTAATGTTTGAGAATTTCTTTGTGTGTCTTGTCTAAGAATAACATGGTCATATGGATTTTTTTTGGGTCCGGAAGAGCCATCATAATTGCAAAATGTTCTCACGAGAAAATTCTATACACAACAAGAAAAATAAAGTGCTATGGCCTATGGTGAAAGGGAGAGACACTTTGATAGTAACATGAAATGTACGTGTCGCCTTCAAAACCTTAAAACCCCAAAAGAACATTCACTAAGACGTGACGATCCCAAAACATTCTAACCACATTTTTTTTCTTGTTTACACACTCTCACTCGTATCTCAC
Source organism: Camelina sativa (assembly GCF_030686135.1). Lineage (NCBI taxonomy): Eukaryota > Viridiplantae > Streptophyta > Magnoliopsida > Brassicales > Brassicaceae > Camelina > Camelina sativa. The sequence continues at coordinate 21,165,725 of NC_141886.1, read as the reverse complement.
AACCACGTGCCATTTCTCCATCATTACTTTGTGAACAAGTCATAAAATTAAAAGAGGAGACATGTGGTGTGAGAGCTAAGTGAGGATCTTAAAAGGAAAAAAAAACAATTCTAATTATATAAACGCACTTGTTGATCCCATCATCATTGCTTGCATAAGAGAGGTGTAAATTCAGAAACACCTGCCACCTCTCTCTGTCTCTCCACTTATATATATATTAGTATAAATTATATTCCTTGTTTATATCATGACCATGTGTTCATGTGGAATGCATACTATGTCAAACTGGAATGATGTAAAAATCAAGAATGGGATTGAAAAATGTAGAAACTGATACACAAGATGACTAATGGATTGATGTGTCAAGGGATTTAAACCCAAAAGCAAAATTTATTTATCTGAAAACAAAGACATCTGAGAAATATAGAGCTCTTGTTGAATGGCTGCTGCAACTCCCAGTTTTTTTTTCATTTGCTCTCTTGATCATATATATCCGTTCTGTGTTTCATCATTAAGGAACAATCACAAGAAAAAAACATTCCAAAGAGATCATCAATACTATCAAATGCATGTAGCCACTTTCCAAATCCATATAACAGACTCTGCTTATATTAATCGAAGCTTAACAGCATAAGGAACCAGCATCAGCTCAAGCTCAAATCACTGAAATGTTTAGTATTTGCTCTCACTAGTACCAGGAACTCGAGGTTATAAAACTTATAATACATAAGAACTTTCAAGAATCACATCATGGAGAAGTGAAACATACCAAACTATCAGGATGAACACTAAAAAACTGTCGTGAGTGATTTTGAAAACTAAGAATATCTGAATCCATCAACTTACATGGTAAACTTCCTTAACATCCTCAGATTGGTATATAGATTGTTTATAGTTTCAATTCTAAAAATAAGTTGTATAAGACACAGAGAGATTGAACAAACATCAACAAAAGCATTATGCAGGAAATGAAAAAAATGGTTCAACTATGAACCATATATGAGTTCCTGTGATTAGATGATAATAAGTCAGGATCAAACTATGAACTACCTTAAGTCCCTATGCTTAACACATATCTTATCTAAATGCGAAATCTTAGACCTAACATTGAATTACGACGAAAATAAACTTAACTTAGACCTAACACTGAATTATGCCTACCAAATCCTCAACATGAGTGATGAAACTGGACAAGACAGGATCCACTGTCTTAGTCTTTATGCTTACACACACTTACTTACTACATATCTTAAAACGTTATCGTGGTTCGAAGAGAAGCCTAATTTCAATCACAAATACTTCCTAGCTCTCTGATACCATTTTCAAAATCTACAATGCTAACTAACATATCAAATTGAACTAACTACTAAACCCTAAACCCAAACATGCATTTTTCCAAAACCCAAAGGGCAAAAAGCGTCCTTAACAAGTTCACTAACTTTAGAAGCTAAGTCATTCCAACAAATTATAACAGCAATCCACTAAAGATTCCAAAATGACACGATAAAAAAAAAAAAAGGATACACAAGATAGAAGCCATGAGCGAAAGCACCGGCGAGGACAAGACCGAAGAGACGGTCTCTGAGAACTGGTTTATGCCTCAAAGTCAAGCGGATCAAAGGAAGAGCAGGCGCGTAAATGAGAGGCACCAAGAATTTGATCGGAGCTCCTTTCTTCTTCCTCTCCATTACTACTGCTTTTGAAGGATCCCTTGACGACGCCATCCGATACAGCCAGAGATTGAGAGATCCCTTTCCCTTCTTCCCAAAATTGCGATTTAGGGATTTTCAATTATTCTTTTCCTTATTAATTTTTTGTTTAGTGTTTTGCAACAAAAAAAAACAAAAAAAAAAACGGACCTAAATTATTATCAAAGCCCACGACCAAATTAGCCCCGCTTACTGGTAGTAGTGTTTACTGTTTTATTATAACTAGAAATAAATAAAAATTATTCCTAACTACATATTAATAAACTTTTTAAAATTTAATCTCTTTGGTTAAAACAACAGTAAAGGTGATTTGAAATTTCTTTTAATCAAGGGTTTCTTAAACGGCGTCAAAAGGTTTCTTAAGGTTTTATAAAGAATTTAATACGTATTAAAATGTTTTATGAGGTTTTTTAAAATATTTTATTAAAATTATAAGTAAGAACGACTTCGACAAATCCCATTACGTTAATGGTTTGGTTTAGTTGGTCAATGGATAAACGATTCATAATTTGCCACGTCGTACGTGCCTTTCTTCAAGCAAGAGTTAAACCATAAAACAAATCACATCTGATTGTCACTCCAATTGGCTACACCAGGCTCATCAGCCCATATTGATCTTATATATTTAGATTCTTCATCCTGATACTGTCTAGTGTACGATAGAGGTGTTAAATGTTTATTCAACATTTGAATAGTGTTGAAAATTGAAAAAAGTCCATATAGATTAAATCAATGTTAAATTCTTTTCAAACATTATTCAACTTGTTGAATAAACAAAAAATGGAACCACTAGAACTTATGATATATTTTTATTGGTTGTTAAAAAAAATTTATATTTTTAATTGAGAATTTGTTAAAAATACCCTTTTTGAGATACTCTTTTTCAAAAATACTTTTTTTTTTGAACATTTTAATTTTTACCCTTTTTTACATAATTTCAATGTGTTAAATTAATTTTTATATTTTTTTTTCAGGTTTGGGTTCTCATTTTATATTTAGGATTTAGTTTTGAGGGGTTAGGGTTTAGTATTTGGAGTTTAGGGTTTAGAATTTAGTGATTTTATTCATAGAAAAGGGGTATTTTTGAAAAATGACCAACATGAAAGGGTATTTTTAAAAAGTGATATAGGAAAAAGGATATTTTTAAAATCCCCTTTTTAATTCCATCCTAACTATTTGACATAATTTAATTTATAGTAACCAAAATTTTATTTTATTTTGTATTACATCAAAATGTACTATTTTCATACTTTCACTACAAAAAAAAAGAAATGTATTGTACCACATAAATATTATCACAAAACTAAATGATATTGTTTTAAATTACTTTTAATAACTGATATAAAAATTAGATATTAACATCAATTACAATAATCGATAATATTATTGATTTGTATAACATCATTTCATTATAACCAATGCAAATCTAAATCATTTACATCAAAAATATTGATACAAATATATAAATTTACTTCACTTAATAATTGATATATTTATTAATTTATATTCAGAGCACTTAGAAAATGATACAAGTTTTAGCAATACATATATTTCTTCCCAAGCATATTTCTCTTGGCCGAACAGAAGTGTCTACACAACTTCCACCAGTTCGTAACATCTCGGCTTCAGAGATTTCCAAGGGGGTTATATGTACTTTGTTATGTTTCACTTTAAAATTTGAGTTCAATCATTCTTTCAGGGAATTTTACCCACATCATCATATGCTTGATTAACGAATGACATCAAAGAAAGAAAGGAATACACAATTAATAAAGACTACATGTGTTACATGCACATCTAAATTTATGAATGAAAGTAAAGAGTATAATCAAAGTTTTCTTCGAAGAGCTCCACATCTAGTATTTCTTTAACCCCTACTATTTTTGCTACCGGTAATTCAATTTTTCCTTTGATTAGGCCTTGAATAGTAGCACACAAAACAATTTTTGCATATATATTCTGAGCGTGGTGTTTGCAGAGAAGAAGAATTAAGGTGGTGATTGGTTGTTCCGCTATCATTCGCAAACACTGTCTTTTGTGGTTTGGTAGCAGTTGATATCAATCAATGAAATTATTATTTACCGCCTTAAACCACTGAAGTAACTGATTTTGAGAAGTTTTTTTTTCCCGCAAGTGTTTGTCGTTACTAACAATAAAATGTGGTTCACAAAAGAAAGAAAACGAGTGATTCAAAAAACAAAAAACAAAAATCACCAAAGTTTAAACATTATGTTTGGAAAATTATTATGAGTATCATTTGCTCTCACTAGTTTTTTTTCGTCAATAGATTCACTGAAATGTTCAGTATTTGCTCTCACTACTATCAGGAACTTGAGAGGGTCTATAAGAATTTTCAAGAATCACATCATGGAGAAGAGAAAGATACCAAACTATCACCATGATCACTATAAAACTATAATGAGTGATTTTGAAACCTAAAGATACCTGAATCCATCAACTACAGGCTAAACTTCTTTAACTTCCTCAATATGGTAAGGAATTTAATAGGTATACTAAAAACCATCATCAACTACATAATACTTTTATAAGGAATTTAATAGGTATATAGAATTTATGAGGTTGTTTTATAATATTTTATAAAAATTATAAGTAATTATAAGGTTTTTATATAAAAAAATAAAAAAATTTACATAGTTATTAAATAATTCATTATGTTTTCAAGAGATGACAACAAAAAAAAACAACAACAACAACAAGATCATTAGACTTCTAAAATCGAGTCCATGTGGCGTTAAGGAACACGCATCAATAAGCACAATATTGTTTTTTGTATTAAATTGTCAATCAGTTTTAATTTCAGAGCAAAACACAGTATCGTATATCCTGAGAAATTGAACCATATGTAAAGCAAGTCTCCAAGTCGCAAGCAGATGTAGCAGACACAACTGCAACTTTTTTTTTTGTGCGCCAAAACAATATTTATCGTAAGAAATAAATTTTGTTCGCTCATCATGACTTGGAATGACTTTGATAGTAAGTTAGTAACACACACTGATAGTCTGATACAAACAAAGAGCAAAAGAAAACCAGTTTTCTCTTTTATACATGAATCATCCCGACCCGTTTTTTTTTTTTTTAATAACAACAATTACAATATATAATTAAACATCTCATATTACTTAATTAATTAAACCGACCTAAACCACAATAAAACATTATACCAACAATAATCAATACATACAGCGGAAACATACCAATAATACAAAACCGATATTACATCAATATAATAATATTCCTAACCATTCTATCTAACAACCTAACATGCTTCTAACCAATGTTCCAACATAAACAACATAACCAACAACACACAAACGAGACCCTAGATCATCCTCCTCCTCATCGCCATGATTCCACTTCACATACCTGCACACCGCAAACAACAATCAAGATGCGTAAGTATTATCACAAATACTCAGTGAGGTAATCCTCCCATCTATTGGGCTATACACACAAGCAACTGAGATCCAATGCTTAACAAACAACAAATAAACACAACCAACCAGGAAACCACACGCTGGTGTCGATCGACACTAGGCCCAGAGTGTTGTCGACTGACACCCATTTGGTGTCAATCGACACCGACGCCGCAGATACGCTCTGCTCGAAGCCGATCAACGAATCTCTGTTTCCAATCATCTCTATTCCGTCCCAAACTCACCCAAAAGCTTCAGGAACCTATACGAACCATAACACAACCTCCACAAGCAAGAACAACACCACAAGACACGACCAATCAAGCAACCAAAGGATTATCAGACTTAGATAAGCCATGGTTATGCACTCACCTCTTTTTCAGGAAGTTTCTGACCCAAACTGACGAATCCAGCACCCTAGAAAGCTTCCCCTTCGTTCCTAGCACCAGATCTCCACTCCACAATAACAGATCTCACCAATCTAGGTTAAATTCTCCAAAATCCCTCAAGAACATTCTCTCTTCTCTCTTTTCTCAAAAAACGGCCAAGACAAACTCCTTTCACGACCTAAGTCGAGTTTTCCCTTAAATACATGGTTTAGACAACCCAATTAAATCAAACCAAACCAGAAACGACAATTAAAAACAACCTGGTCGAACCAAACATTGATGGTGTCGATCGACACTCCCCTTGGTGTTGATCGACACCCCTTCCCAATAACCAGAAATCGGTTTGCGGATATTACAATTCTCCTCCTCTAACAAAAGATTCGTCCTCGAATCTGCAACACACCGCCACTAGACCGCAAAACTCATCCAACCCCGCCGCAACGGTTCACACCATCCAACCATCTGGTCTGCCGCAACCATGGCACCACTGGTCCACACAATCCTGACCCCACCGGTCAACAGTCCTGACCCCACCGGTCAATCCAAACCATACTCTCCCAACCATCACCACTCTGGTCCCCCTGACCAGCATACACCTGACCCTCCCGGTCAACACATAGAAAACACCGAGATTGAACCCCCATCAATCTCATAAATCCACATCCGGTTACCATGCTTATTCCCACGTCCTTGACACTTTTGCTACCAACTCATCTGCTCTTAGGTTGCAACCTTCAAGCCATACCGATCACGCTCTCAGACCCCCCGTCTTCGAGCCATACCGTCTCACCCTTGGATCGTCACCCTCGAGATCTTGGTACCAGGAGAACCCCCATCTCCTCAGGAGAACCCCATCTCCTCTGCCACCCTCAGGACCGCAGTCCTTCGAGCTATCAGTATCTAGGGAACCCTCGGCCCCTTAGGAGAACCCCCATCTACTCATGAGTTGTTCAGGACCCCCCGTCCCTCTAGCAAACGGTCATAACGTCTATAAGCATTTCACCAACCGAGACCACCCCCCGTGATCAGCGTAGAACATCTCAATGTCCCACCAACACCATACTCTCTCCCGGAATAACACCACCGCCACGGCCACCCATAGGCCTCACTACAAACATCCAAAACATTTTGGTGTTCACACACACCCTTTCCAAAAATAGATTTTCCGCTAGGCAATTATCCACAACAAATCATCAATACGAGCGTTATAAAACAAACAAGTACCATACGTTCACATATTCTGGTTCACCGCATCAAATGCTTTGCACGCCACACTTTCCATAAATAGGTAAGCTTTAACTATTCATAAAACTTCCTATTTTTAGAACCCTCATAATCTCTTAACACCGTGACACCACCAATCAAAAAAAAAATCCTTGAGAACTAATCATTTCAACTGTGACCACTCCTCAGGTCAACCTCTACACAATCCCGCCACTCCAGGCATTTCACATCCCCTTTCCAAAAATAGACAAGTCCTAACTATTCATAGAACTTTCCATTTTTAGAAACTTTCCATTTTTAAAAACTTTCTATTTATGGCAACTTTCCATTTATAGAACCCCCGAGTGATTTCCTTTCCCACAAAATCCACAAATTCCAAAAACCAAACAACTCCATTTTATTAAATCCTCAAGTGAAATAAACGTTTACGAAATCCAAACAAAAATATTTAGCTGAAAAAAAAAAACAGAAGCCAACTAAACTCCGGGTTGAGCACTTGGTCCTCCCTTCGGTTGTGCCGCACCCTCCATTATCTGCTTCCACTTAGGACAGAAAGGCCTGATGTTACCATCCTCCACACAATGGTAACACGATCGACGATATTCCTATGGATCACCTTTCTTGGGACACTCTGCCAACCCATGGTTCCTGCTTCCACATCCGAAGCACCCTCGCCCACCTTGCTGCATACCTGACGTGTCTTCCCGCTTCCTCTTATGCCTTTGCTCTGACTTGTTACCCTTGCTCGGATTGTTCTGCTCCAAAGTCTCCTGTGTCTGAACCGCTGGACTGACCACCACTACCTGTGACCTCAAGTCATCCTCTATCTCTGCTGCAGTCTCCACCATCTCCACCCTCTTAGCATAACTCCTCCCTCTGTAGTGGACCCTCAAGTCCTCATGAAGCGCCCTCATGAACCTCCTGATCTGAGATACCTCGGACTCCATCGCCCGAGCCCCATAAGACAGAAGTCAACTGAACTCTAAGTCCAGCTCCCGCACTGACCGAGTCCCCTGAGATAGCTGAAGAAACTGCACCTCCAATCGGTCTAACGCCTCTCTCGAGAAATACTTGCGGTTGAACTCCTCCACAAAGTCAGCCCAAGTCATCTCCCTCTGCACTCTCCTAGCAGCCATTGATCTCCACCACAACTCAACATCACCAATCAAATGGTGGACCCCTATGTCCACCCAAAACTCCTCATGACATCTCAGAGTATGGAAGTTACGTTCCACACTCGTCCTCCACGCATCTGCAACAGTAGGATCTGTACCACCCGAAAACTGCGCGGTCACGAGACCCTTCATCTTCTTGAGCATAGACAAATAACGTCCATGTGCTCCTGCATCCGCAGCCATTGGCTGCCGCTCCTCTCCCACCCCTGGTGGCACAACCTGAGCCTGAGCTAGACCCACTCCCGGTATCTGCTCCAACAGCTGTGTCAACAAGCCCGCCAGGTCCACACCTCATACAGGGGCTCCACGTGCTGGGATTCCCACACCCGGAACCCTAGCACCACCGGCCACTCGAGCACCGACACCGCCCACACCGACCCATTCGGTGCCTACGGTCCTATCAATACCACCACCAGCCACACTCATGGACCCCTCCTGGAAGTCCTGCGACTCGCCGACACCCTCAGCTGTCACACTCTGCTCAACAGACTCACTCACTGCTGGGACTCTGCCCCTACCACGACCACGACCGTGTCCCCGACCACGTCCGCGTTCCCGACCATGTCCGCGTCCAACGACCAGCAACAGTTCCACCCTTAACCACTGCACTACCCAGAACAGAAAGCTAAGCACATAATTCAAAACCGCTTACAAACACACATCTTATCGTGGAATCTCATTGAAGGCTCGAAGAGGATGATACTAGGACTCCATACCACATGCAAATTGACTAAACTATTCATAATTAATTCCATCACACAACATCATGCATCAATCAAAAGGAAAATAATTCACCCAATTAAATTCCTAACCGCTCTAACCATCCACTTAACCTTCCTAGAACCGTAAAGGCTCTGATACCAAACTGAAACACCCGACCCGTTTTTTTTTTAATAATAACAATTACAATATATAATTAAGCATCTCATACTATTTAATTAAACCGACCTAAACCACAATATAACATTAAACCAGCAATAACCAATACATACAGCGGAAACATACCAATAATACAAAACCGATATTACATCAATACAATAATATTCCTAACCATTCTATCAAACAACCTAACATGCTTCTAACCAATGTTCCAACATAAACAACATAACCAACAACACACAAACGAGACCCTAGATCATCCTCCTCCTCATCGCCATGATTCCACTTCACATACCTGCACACCGCAAACAACAATCAAGATGCGTAAGTATTATCACAAATACTTAGTGAGGCATCTATTAGGCTATACACATAATCAACTGAGATCCAATGCTTAACAAACAACAAATAAACACAACCAACCAGGAAACCACACGCAACACACATGCTGGTGTCGATCGACACTAGGCCCAGAGTGGTGTCGACCGACACCCATTTGGTGTCGATCGACACCGACCCCGCAGATACGCTCTGCTCGAAGCCGATCAACGAATCTCCATTTCTAATCATCTCCAATCCATCCCAAACTCACCCAAAAGCTTCAGGAACCTATAAGAACCATAACACAACCTCCACAAGCAAGAACAACACCACAAGACACGACCAATCAAGCAACCAAAAGATTCTCAAACTTAGATAAGCCATGGTCATGCACTCACCTCTTTTGCAGGAAGTTTCTGACCTAAACTGACGAATCCAGCACCCTAGAAGGCTTCCCTGTCGTTCCTAGCACCATATCTCCACTCCACAAAAACAAATCTCACCAATCTAGCTTAGAATCTCCAAAATCCCTCAAGAACACTCTCTCTTCTCTCTTTTCTAAAAAAACGGCCAAGACAAACTCCATTCACGACCTAGGTCGAGTTTTCCCTTAAATATATGGTTTAGACAACCCAAATAAATCAAACTAAACTAGAAACGACAATTAAAAACAACCTGATTGAACCAAACATTGATGGTGTCGATCAACATTCCCCTTGGTGTCGATCGACACCTCTTTCCAATAACCAGAAATTGGTTTGCGGATGTTATAATACACACGATGTTACAAAATTTAAATAGAACTGAGATTTTAATTTTATAACATATAAATCGAAACATAATAAACAAAAGACTTATTCAACACATGGACTAGTCAACGAAAGACTTAATTACTAAAATCAAAACATGGCCATTCTTTCCTCTAAAGAAAGTCTGGTTCAAGTCGATTTGACTATGGTTAGTTGGTTACGTTAGAGTTATTTTGAAAGCACGACTTTATAAATTGCCATGCAAAAAAAATAGATGTGGACAAATTCTATTACGTGTATGGTTTGTTTTAGTTGGTCAATGGATAAACGATTCATAAGCTGCCACGTCGTATGTGCCTTTCTTCAAGCAAGAGTTAAAACCATAAAACAAATCACATCTAATTGTCAGTTTGTCACTCCAGTTAGCTACACCGAGATTTGCCTATGTGATTCTCATTGATCTTATATATTTAGATCTTCATCCTTAAACTATGTAAATTAAATCATGTTAAATTCTTTCAATATGTTGAATAAACAAAATATGGAATCACATTGACACATGATGCATTTTTATTGGTTGTTAAAGTTTTTTATACTTTTAATTTCATTTTAATTATTTGACATCATTTAATTCATAGTAATCAAAATTTTATTTTATTTTGTATTATATCAAAATTTATTATTTTCATACTTTGTAAATAGAAACTTGTTTCACTGAACATATCAAAATAAAACAGTTGTAGATAATAAAAATTGAATTTATGTTAAATTATTAGGTGAAAGAAAGAGAAGATGATGTGAAGTGTTAAAAGGTAAAATAGAAAGTGTTGAAAATAACAAACAATGTACATAATATGATAATTTTTTTTTATCTTCAATCGTTTAAAAAGGTGATTAGATTTTTATTATAACTAGATTTTGATATGATGTACACTGGGACAAGTTATTTGATAAAAAAAAAATTAAAATTTAAATATTATTTATGTGTTAATTTTGTTTACTTTGTTTAGTGTTTAGAATTGTACTAACTTTATTTTGATTGGTAATTCTATGATTTAACTTACAATATACTACGGTCTCTCTCAACTTGTTTTTCTTTCTGCTTTTCTTCTTCCCTCGCTATGTCCTACTTTTTCTCCTTCTGCAGTCTCTCACCAACAGGTGTCTCATCACCAAATAGAGAGAGAATGTAGGAGGCTAATGAGTATTTATCCATTCTTGTAATAGTAGAGATATTCTTCATCTTCTTATTAGTGGTATTGTATCTCTTAACCAAAGCTCCTATTTTCTTCTTTTTCTCAGCGCTAGACACTTTGGCAGAGATTTGTGAACCGCGTACGACTCATCAATGATTCTACTTCTTTTCCCCTTTTTAGAAGAGAAGCAAATCACCGGAAGACAACTGGTGGTGGTAATAAAGCATAGATGATTTCATTCATTGATCTTATATTTAGATATTTCATCCTTGACTATGTACGATGGAGGTGTTGAATTCATACAATGAAGGTATTGAGAAATAAAAATAATCTATATAGATTAAATCATTTTTCAACATATTGAATAAACAAAAGGTGGGACCTCTAACACACATGATGCATTATTATTGTTTGTTAAAGTTCTTTATACTTTTAATTTTATCCTAACTATTTGACATCATTTAATTCATAGTAATCAAATTTTTCTTTTATTTTATAATATTTCAAAATTTATAATTTTCATATTTTATAAATAGAGATTTGTTTCACTTCATTTGAACATACAAAATAAATAGAATAAGGTGTTGAATTTTATTAAACAAAACTATTGTAGATGATAAAAATTGAATGTATGTTGAATTATTAGGTAGAGAAAAGAGAAAATTATGTGGAGTATTATGAAGTAAAAACGAAGGTGTTGAAAATAAAACCAATGTACATAGTTTAATATGTACAATAGAAGTGTTGAATCGTTAATTCAACAGTTGAGTTTATACAACGAGAGTGTTGAACAATGAAAAAAAATCTATATAGATGAAATCATGTTGAAAGAATTCAACATGTTGAATAAATAAAAGATGGTACCACTAAGACACATGATTCATTATTATTGGTTGTTAATTTTTGTTATACTTTTAATTTCATCCTAACTATTTGACATTACGTAATTCATAATTAATCAAAATTTTATTTTATTTTGTATTATATCATAATCTATTATTTTCATACTTTATAAATAGAGAATTTTTCACTTCATTTGAACATATAAAAATAAATAATAAAATAAATGAAATAAGGTGTTGAATTATTAAACAAAACCCTTGTAGATTAGAAAAATTAAATGTATGTTGAATTCTTAGGGGCATCCACAATGGGGGGTTTATATTTTTGGAGCTCTTAAATTTTTAATTACTATATTTTGTACTCTTAGTAGGATAAGAACTTTGGGAATCCTAATTAAATTTTTGCCCTCCAATGGTGGGTTTTAATTTTGAGTCACCGACAAACTCCAACGGATCATCGACCTACCGACAAACTCCATTTCCACCACAACGTCACTCTCACCGCCGGCACTCCCCCTCAAAACATCTCCATGGTCATTGACACTGGCAGCAAACTCTCCTGGCTTCGCTGCAACCTTTCCTCTAACCCAAACCTCTCAAAGCTAATATCGAAGCAGGATGTGAAGATGTCTTATACCACCAATAGATTCCACCAATAGTTGCAACCAGCATTACAGAGCTTTTCTCTTCTTCCTGACGTCTCCGCAAAACATCGCCTGCCTTTGCAAGAATAGCATCAGCATGACAAATTAATTTCCCACTGTTTAAACATTTCTGATGTGCTTGGCTAAATGATCAAAGTGTTAAGCAAACAAATATAAGAGTTCTTAGTCATAGATTACCTGGTACCCAAGCAGAGTACAAGATCAGCCATTTTGCAGTGCTTCTCTAGCAGGCAAAGCATCCTGCAGCATAAGAGTCACACAAAGATTCATTTTTACGTTTGTTAAAGTAAAACCGAATCTTTAAGTTTAGCTCCACACTTTTGAAAAAAAACACCTTCTTGATGTATCCTTCAATCCAATAGTTTCCAGATGTAAGGAAAAGACTTGGAATTCAAAAATCTTGATCAAACTGAGACCAGCTGAACGAGAAAGCATTCCGCTACAGAGCATGATTCCGTTGTTGAGAAGGATCACCTCCCTAGAAACAACAGCTGAGATATATTAGATTGAACCTATGACTCTCTGTAAGCAATTTCAAGACATAACTCTAATACACAACAATGAAAAAAACAAACAAACACAACCGAGAAAACAAACACACTTGAGATGACATTATGACAACATAACAACAGAAAGTGTGAAGACTCGCACAAGAGCCAAGCAAAAAACAAAACTGAGGAAGAACCAAATAGAATAAAAGAGAGAATGACTTACAGAGAAAACTTTAAGCAATGGACACAGAAAAGACAAGAAGTCGATGAGATCGATGAGAATGGAACGTGGATGATGGAAACGACGCAATCGAAAAACAGAGAGTGTTGTTAGCCACCGATGTTAGCATTGGATTCCGCAGAAACCCTAATTCCACCAATGTTAGCCTGTCTATTGCATTTCTGAAATTGTGAGTTCTCAGTTTGGGATTTAGCCAATTGCAAAAAGAACAAGCATGAAACACCTTCAAGCCACCATCACCAAACCCAATTCGAAAGTTCAAAACTTGTTCACACAAACACCGATAAAAACATAGAATCATATGCACGACAATCCAATGTTTCGAAACAATTTACACCAAAAACAAAGAAAAGATTCAAATGAGGAGATTAGAAATCGAAAAACTCACCGGAATCAAAAAGCCGAGATGGGCAATATCCGAATTCAATCTCCTCCGAGTTCAATCGAGAGAGAGTGAGAGGGAGAGGAAGAGAAAGAAAAAAAATCAATCGACCATCAAAAATATCCTCCTACCCCAACATCTTCGCGACTTCGATCGAGAGAGAAGACAGAGAGAGGGAGAGGAAGAAAAAAAATCAATCGACCATCAAATTTTTTTATCTCGGTTTGCCCAACCAATTGGTGACACGTAGCCTCTCTTATAAGCAAATTGAGTCTACTATATAAGAGGACCTCTTATTCTTTTTCAATTTTCTGATTTATTTTTTCCTTCTTTCACTTAAAACCCTTCTTAAAACCTCAGCTGGAGAAGATCTAAGTTGAATTATTAGGTGAGGAAAGAAAAGATGATGTACAATGTTAAAAAGTAAAGAAGAAACTGTTGAAAATAAAAATCAATGCACATAGTCTTATAAAAACTTTGTGTTCGATTGTTTAAAAAGGTGATTAGATTTTTATTATTACTAGATTTAGATCTTGGTACACCTTTTATTTTTTTGTCATCTGATTTTATATTATAACTGAACAGATTATATCTGTTGTAATCTGTTGAACACAAAAACGGTGAAAACATATAAATCACCTAATACTAAGCCCAAACAAGGGAGGCATAAGCTGGGAAGTTGCACACTTCCAGAAACATAAGACTGCAAGTTACACACTTCCGGAAACAAAGATACAAAGACTAAACAACCTAGAAAAACAGGTTACTATGGAATAAACAAAAACCAAAGTACTAAAATTATCCTACTGAACCAGAAAGAAATTCACATGCTTTCCCATAGAGCATGTAAAAGCCGGAGAGTACCTATTAGACCGGAAGTGCCATAAACATAATAGCACATCATCGAGAAACCATCATCAGCACCGGCAGGAAAGAAAGCAAGCTCGAACGACATCAGAGAAACAGAAGCCACAACCATCGAGCCACACAAAATCAGTCAAAAGAAAGCGAGCCAAACTAGGGACAAAGAAGAAACCTTGAGATTCGATCTGAGACAAACCAAAGAGGACTAACAGCTCTTACACGCGGACCCTCGTCGACTCAGCTTTAACCATCTACATAATCAAAACTGGTGACCTCCTCACAAGAGAACAACTGAAAGACGATTCCACTACTATGCCTAAAACCCAAAACAACAACTCAAAAGAGCCACCAAAGAGAGCTAGTAGATGGCTAGCAACAAAATACCATCCGGATGACAAGCAGTAAGAACGAAACCTAGCATATAGCGCAAACATTGACTAGCCATGAGACCTAATAGAGCAGAAGAACTAAAATTTAAGTACCAACCAACAGAGAAGGCAAGTTTGAGAGAAGACCCAAACCACAAACTTCTCTTTACAACCTGAAACCATCGGTTGAAGCCAACTAACACCAACAACAACACATCCTTGATGAGAAACCCGCAATCCAAAGAAGAGAGAAACGAAAGAGATACCATACCAGACCAAGAGCCGACAAGCGATCGTCTCCTTCAAACCACCAGCCACCGGAGAACCACCACCACCAGCCACAACGTAGACTAACCCGTTAACAAACAGATCTGTCTCTACCACAACCAAATCTTACCGCTGATGGCTTCCCCTTCTTCGATCGATCTTTGCTTCAAAGGGGATTTGACAACAGAACCGCAACAACACCGAACAACAGATCTAAACCAAAGAAAACGCAAACTAAGAAGCAGAACGAAGAACTACACCCTCCCGCAGCTCCGACATGGAGCCCGACAGCCGGAGAGGGCCAATCGAAGAAATCTCCTTTTACTCGGTGGTGGCCGCTCTTGGGAGAGAAATTAGGTTTCGGGCGATGATCATATGAGATCTTGGTACACCGCTGGACAAGTTATTTGATTAAAAAAAATAAATATTATTTCTGTGTTAATTTTGTTTTCGTTTTTAGTGTTTAGAATTGTAATAGTTATATTTTAATTGCTGGTTTTATGATTTAACCTATAGTATAGAACAATATATTTTTTACATTATATTAATTTAGTTAATTTAATTAGATATATCTAATAATCTAATATTGATATTGTTAGCAAAATCATAAAATGATCTTTTTGCCTGTGTAGTACCGAATTAATGATATTTTAAATTTTATATTTATATCAACCAAAACTTGTCCTTCCTCCGTCACATGATATTTTAATTTGCCACAGGACAAAATTCGTAAAAGTTGAAATATATTTTAATATTTTGAATACTTTATAAATTTTTTAAAAAATGAAAATATTTATAATATTTAAGCTTTATATATTTGATAATTCTTATAAAACGTTTAAGATATTATTAATATCTTAAACATTTATAAAGTTAAAATATTTATAATAATTAAATTCTTATAAGGTTTTAAGTATTTCTATTTTTTTATAAAATTTAAATATTTATAATATTTTAAAACTTTTAAAAAGTTTAAATTCTCTAAAATAAAGAATGGGTATCAACCAAATAATTTTTTTTAATTTGGATATCTGATAAATCACTAATTTTATTAACTAAATATATTATATAATAATTCAAAATAATTTAAATAGAAAGTCAAATAAAGTATAAAGAGACTCACATTTTTAAGTGTTAATTAGTTGAAAGATTTTTTTATCTTTTAAATCTTACCTATAACTGATTTTAGAATTTTGGTTACTAAATTTTGTAAGAATTAATATTGCAAATAAACATAATTATAAAGATAGAACGCAAAATATAGTTCAAAAATGTAATAATGTCATTTGGGGTAACAAATACACCAGAATCTTAGCTTATTACGAGACATGTAACCTTCTTTTAAAAGTTCTAACAAAATTTGGCTGTAACTAAGTTCGACACCAAAAAAAACAACTAATAAATATAGAAAAAAATAATAATAATTACTTTTAAACTCGTGCACAAAAAAAAAAATAATTACTTAAGCCATGTACATACTATATAATATAACATTCGTCTATTTTATTCAAAAAATTCAACCTACGAAAAACACATTTCTTGGTCACAAAAACAAAACGGACGAAGACCATTTTTACACTCAGCATTATTAAACCTACAAAATCCAAACCACGGACTACTTGACTAGTAGTAGTCTAGTACTATGACACAGGAGTTGTGGCTGTATTTGTAGAGGAAGATGCTCCCGGCGAGTTACAGCTTCTCTCCACGGAACGTTTTGGAGATTGCGCCGCCACAGCAACTGGAGCATATACACCACCACCGTTGTTGGCTGCATCTGACGGTGGATGAAAATCTTGTGGCGACGGCACCCAAATGCCTCCAACCACCACGAATTGTGGCTGTTGCGGGTTACCATTACTCTGTGCCGCTACCGTTGTCGCTGGCCTTCTTGTATGAAGTCTATATTTCTGAAATAATATTCCACAAAAATGGTTAGGGGAAAAATTATAGTTACAACATTTCATTTAATTACCATATAACGTGTCATACTCATTATTAAACATAAAAATTTGATTAGTAATAACCTGTAAATGGCTTTTCACTTCGTCATTTGTTAATCCATCAACTTTCATATGATCTCTAATCTGTTTAGGAGTAGCAACTGCAAAAAATAGCCAATAAAAATCATTAATTTTTCAATTTAATTACGAATCACTAATGAGCCAATCAGAAAAAGAGATACAGTAATTTTAATTACCATGAGATCCTCCGAGCTGTTGAAGTGCGTTTAGGAATCGTCGGTGTAACTCCGGCGACCAGCATCGTCTTTGTTTTCTATGCGTTTGAGTTTGGTGCTGCTGTGTCATCTGTATCTGCTCCTCTCCAACTTTATCCAAATCACTTTTAGCACCACCAGTTTCCGTGGTGGAGCTAGTAGTCGTCACCGGCGCAGAACTGGCAACTTTCACCGCCGCAGGTTGCAAATCAGTTTCCAAAACGCGTTTTTTCTCCTTTTGAAACGGTTGAAACGCACCGCTTTTTGGTTTCACCTCCACCACTTTCGCTCTCTTAACTACACGCTCCTAATCATTCGATTTAACACATAAACATAATTAATTAAAAAAACTCATAACCAAGAATTAAAAACTCCCAACAACAACAAAAAAAAAAAAAGCTCAAAATTTTTTAAAAGTACCTCTTTAGGGTTAAGATCCGGTGATGGATTCCATAACTGAACAGATCTAAGCCAATCAGATTTCTTATTAGTCTGTTCAAGTTCTGGAGAAGATTCATGTTCATCTTCTTCTTCATCTTCTTCATCTTCTTGAGACAAGGAACGCTTCTTGATTGGAATGAACTCTTCGAAAACAGGACCACCACAAACACTTGTCGTCTGTTCAGAACACTGTTGTTCTGATATTGTCGTACCAGATAACTCCTTCCGACAAGCTTCGATCGCTACAGAAACCCATAAATAAAGTGATTTTGGTAAGAAACTAGTATGTGTGTTAGGAGATATTTGAAATTGAGAATGATTAGAAACATACCTTGAGTAACGAGTTCTAAACAGAAAGGAAGCTCGCGTTGAAAGACTTGGATTTTTTTCTGTTCTTGTTCAAGTGCTTCAACGTATTCATGACATTTCTGCATTTTCTTAGCGTAATCCATCTCCACCATCATTACTAAAAAGGTAAACCAAATGGGTAGATAGATCTATAGAGAAAAAAGAAGAAGAAGAAGAAGAAGAAGAAGAAGAAGAAGAAGAAGCTTTAATTAATCTCAAATGGAGAAAGAATAATGGATCTTTTAAATGGAATCAAAGCATAGAGTTGAAGAGATAGAGATAGAGATAGAGATAGAGAGAGGGTTTTGGTAATTGGAACAAAAAAGAAGAAGAAGTGAAGGGGATCGAGGTCGGGGCGTCGCGTACCTAAACGAATCTTTGAGAGTTTTTTTCTTTTTCTTTTGGATCTTTTTAGATGGGTAAAATAGTAAATTAGGGAGGGGTTGTGGGGTTAAGGGTGTTTAAATGTGTGTGTGAATATTCGGAGGATCAGATTCGGTTTTTCTTTTTTTTTTTTAAGGTTCGCATCTGTTTTGTAATGATGGCTGGAACTGACGTCACTATTCTCTCTTTTAGATAAGAACGAAGACTCAACAATTCTTTAATTTGTTTCTTCCTTCTCTTAAAAGATTCACACTCCAACAAGGTTTAACAAAATTCAGATTCCTTTTTCACACCAGTTTTAGTCCCTTTTTAAATTGTTTACTAATTTATAAACATTCTTTATTTGTTTTTGTGTTTTTATGTTGACATCTACTTTATAAAATAAAAAATTGACATTCACCTAACAAAATATGCGCTCATTAAATATATTCAAATATTCTTATAAGAAAATAAATACTATAATATTTTGATGACTTTAAATTATACTATCGTTTATGGTTTTTCTTAAATTAACCCCCAAAAATTATGGTATCATTCACTACTACTTCTTTTTTTGACAACTGGAATCATCTACCTAATTCACTATCTGACATTTTTGCGTGTGACATATTTTAAAAACAGATACTAGAAAGAAAGAAAAAAAAACTGAATTGGAAAGGAGCTAATTTTTGGTGAAGGAATATTCTAGGGAACCAAAAAAAAAAGAGAGAGAAGAATCTTATTTAAAGAAGTGTGAGATTCACATTTGCCCACGCCGCGTAGTACTAATTATCTCCGACCTTTCATTCTCTTAAGAGCCAAAATTCCACAAATATGCCAATGTTCTTTTTCACGCGTTCTTCCGCGCGTGCCCACGTTGCCAAATCCTCTGTAGCGTATTCAATTTGATGCAACCAGATTCTGCTTTTGTCATTCATATATCCTTTCTTTCTTGGATTTATTCAATTCATCTTTATCTGTTTACGTTTTCTTTTTTTCATTATGAAATACAAAATGGTTCAATTCATTTATGGTATTGGTTCGATTTTTTTTTCTATCATTAAGAAAACAAAGATGTTTTAACTAATAATAACTAGGATGATAAGCAAAGATCAGATTCATTGCAGCATTCTATAAAATCAATTTGTTATAAGAACTTAAAAAAATCTTACTTTACATATAGACACATTTGTTGTCTGAGTTTGATGGGCAGAGGAAGCAAATATACATGGTTGGTCTTATTGTTGTGGTGTGGGACATAAAATTTAAACGAGTCCATCAATTATTACTTTATTAGCTAGCACATGTTAATAATTGTTTTTATGGAAAAGAAAACGACTACCTAATATTTATAATTACATTTTTTATTTGTATGAGTGGTAAGTTTTGAGAGGAAAGCAGATTCTAAAAGCTGATCATAATTATTAACATCTATATATGCATCTTCATGTACTATTATAATTGTTAGTGTTTGAATCTGGAGACATGATCTCCTCCAACACGCATTCAGGAGCTCTCATTACAATAGTTCAATGCTTAGCCATTAATGAAGAACAATAGTGTTAGAACTGTTAAGGAAATTATTACATTTACAAGGAATACATAAAATATTGATTTTGTGTGTAACTATTACCTAATCCCTGATTATTTTTAGTGGCACTTGTGTTTGAAAACATAATTTTAATGTTTTCAATGTTCACGTTGCCAAATCTTCTCTTGTGTATTCAATGTTCTTGATGCAACCAGATTCTGCTGTTGTCATTCGTTTTATCTTCTTTCTTGGCTTATTCAATTTTGTAGTATTTGGTTTGATCCTTATCTTCTTAGTTTCTTTCATTATGAAATACAAAATGGTTCATATATATATGGTTCGATCGATTCCTTGATTAAAAAAAATAAAGAGTAGTATGTATTTTATTAGACATAATCGATAGGGTCATATAGATTTTTCTGATGGATGATAAGCAAAGATCTGATTCACTTGCTCACTATGTTCATATTTTAAAATAGTAGTATGTTATAAGAACTTGAAATATCTAAATCCACGTATAGAACCTTCCTTTATTGTCTCAATTTGATGGACAGAGGAAACCAGGAAGCACATATATACATGGTTGGTTTCGTTGTGGTGGTGTGGGACATATAAATTTAAACGAGCTTGCCTCCATCAATTATTAATTCTATTAGCTAGCACATGTTAACAATTTGTTTCAATGGGAAGAAATAAATAACAACAAATACCTCTATAGTTTTATTTATATATTTTTACCAAAAAATTATCATACATTTGGTTCAAACTTCAAATGAATTTGTAAATTTAACAATACACTCCATCTATGTGAATAAGATGGAAATGATGTACTCGTTTATTCTTTGATTTCATAAACTACGAATAACGATTAAGCGCGACGAGCAATGTGGATGAGATCCAAATTCTTCAAACTTCCAAAGATGTGTGCAACGTGAAAGAGACATCAAGACAAAATACAGTAAATTAAAATGGGTATAGATACACAATTTAAAAAGGATAACAACATATGCACCATTAAACTCTAAGTTGATGTTGCTTTTAAGCCTTAAACATTAAACTTTTACAATTTAAAATTTACCAAAACACGATTAACCATTTAATTTGAATAATTTTAAATGCGTTTCGGTAAATTTTAAGTCGTAAAAGTCATCCACTCTAAACCATTAATGTCTATTGCATTTACCAAGAGACGTAGTCTTCCCACCTCCGTTCACACAATCATTATAAAAGTTGGTTTCCTGATACACCACAACACATAACCAAACTTAAACCATAGTCTTCCATAGCCCAAGAGCATATGAAACGAAGCAACAGAGCAAAATGAAGAGAACCTGAAACCCATTTGAAACCCTGTCTTGCTGTTTTTCATAGTTAGCATCTCTAACACACTTTCCTTCAATGCATCCTACACCATTCACAATTTTGGATCAACTAAGCTGTACCTAACTCCATATATAAAATATATAGTTTGGATTAACCCTGATCTCTGCTTCCTGATTTGAGTTTCCCTGACATAATATCTTCTCTTAGCTTCTCAACAATTCTAACTGTAATCTTGTGTCCAAAATCAGACGCTAATATATAGCGTCTGCAATTGCATATTCCACGATTAGATAACTCTATTCGCATCCAAAACCTACATAATCGACAATAAGAATTAAGAGGTTCAAAGGACCTCTTCCAATTCATCGAGAACTCGATATGTTTTGACGAGATTCCAAAAAAGCAAAAGCTCGTTGATGAATGCTAGATTCTCCCTAGACTTGGAGAATCCGGAGAAAACCTTCTCCACGTTGCTCAATGTGAACAAGATAGAAATGATGTATTCATTTACATGCTTTGATTTCAAAACATGAGTAACAATCAAACGCGACGAGCAATGTCGGCGAGATCCAAAATTTCCGCGCTTCCTAAGTTGCATGTATGATAAAAGAGACATAAAGACAAAAATGTGTCATGAATTATGCTAAACCACCCAACTAAAAAGGGACAACAACTTAAACCATTAAACCCTAAGTTGATGTTGTTTTTAAGTTGATATATCCTAATAGTTCTACTCAAATTATTTATTATATTTAATATAGATATATTGAATACTCCACAATATGAAAACAAAAATCAGATTTCTATGTGAACCAATTTAAGGGATTAAAGTGCACACATGTTGACCAAACACAAATATCTTTTCATGTGAGCAATTATTATATTATTTTCATTTTATCCTTGTAATTAGAGGACATATTATAGAAATCTTGCTACAAATAAAATTTTTAGTTTCTTTATGATTTCTCATATACATATGTGAACTATGAAAATCCAACCCAAAACATACAAACTTCCATATTAACTACCTTGACTAACCATAAATTTATGAAAAGTATATTTAATAAAACATGCAACATATGTTTTTTTTCAAGACATTAAGGTCAGTTCTTTTAAGTTTTAACAATCGCTCAACTAACAACACCGACTGAAAAAATACAGTGTATATTGCGCTAATGGAGGAACAATGAACAATCTCCAACAATTGTGTGAGTTAATAGTATCCTCACATGAATATGTGATGATAGATTCAGAAGGTAAGATAGTGGTTATAATCAGTTTAAACTCTCACAAAGAGTCACATGATCAGCTCTTGAAATCTCATCGGGTGATCTTTGCTATGTCTAAAGACAATGAAAACACCCTCACTTGCCTTGGAGAAGACCAAAAATTATCGGACTAGCTCCATCTCTATCTCTTCTAGCTTTATTGTGTTTAATTCTAGACAGACTCCTTCTCTTACTTTTATTGTGTTTAATTCTTGTACGAGACCTTTTATTTTGTTTAATTCTTGTATGAGACGCATTAGACTTTTTTTTTTTACTTAAATGAGAGTGATCTTCGTGGATGTTTGTGTTGATCGCAACAGATGAATGTTTATATAGCCATGAACCTATTAAAAATTGTCGCGGAACATATCATGGAACTTAAAGTTATCAAAATAGTTGCCGGAATGAATCACAACAGTTAGAAATGTCGCCAAAATAAGTCATAATTTTCGCTGAAATATTAAGCGATCAGTTATTGTTCTAAAACAAGCGCTGTGTCTCTTTTTATAAAAACACCACCATCATTGTTTTTTACAATTTTGTGTTTAAAGTAACAAAAATACACTGGTTTTCTTTTGTCACTATCGCTGATTCAGCGATCAATAAAAGAACAGGGCCTAATACTTAAAAACTTAGATTTTTTTAAATATAATACTTAAAATTTTGATTTTTTTAACTGAAAATATTGTTGTTTTTCCAACATGATTTAGATCTCACTAGAAATAGACTGGCATCATAACTTTATTTCACATTTAATGAGAAGTTTTTTAATCTAATTCAACCTAAAATTGGGAGATTGAGGTCTCGATATTAGAAGTAAACCTTT
Source organism: Camelina sativa (assembly GCF_030686135.1). NCBI lineage: Eukaryota > Viridiplantae > Streptophyta > Magnoliopsida > Brassicales > Brassicaceae > Camelina > Camelina sativa. Next base: position 21,142,211 of record NC_141886.1, on the reverse strand, counting down.
GATTTCAATTTTTTTGGTTGTTCACTATGGAAAAAATATATTAGCACACTATGTATGGCTTAAGTAAATTAGAACATGAATCATAAATTTAATCTGTATATAATTGGTGAAATTATGAAAAATGGTTTAGGATAGGAAAATGAAAAGAAAATAGCAAAATTGTTCTGATACCACATAATTTTTAATATAATCAAACAAAAAATTGAGTTTCCATTTTTCTATAAAATATACCATTTTTAATATCATTTTACAATTGTTATAAATCACTTGGAGTTGGAGTGTATCTCCATAACTGGCCCATTCATATGTCAAAGTCCACAAGGCCCATTGGCCCTCTTCTCTTATTCTAAATCGGTTTAGGAATCTCATTGTACTTAGGGCTTTATCCTTTACTATATAATGTACTTATTCGATTGAATCATTAATAAGAAGAGAGAATACATCCTTCGAGTTTCTCTACTTTCACAACACGTTATCAGCACGAGTTTGTCCTAAACTCCAACAAAGAAAATCTCTAAAACCCTAAAGCCGCCACACAACAGCCCTTGTTCGTTCAAGCTCAAAAACAGAGGATAAATTAGTGATCAAGCTTGAGGTTCGTGGCTTGTTCGTGATCAGCTTGTTTGTTATCCGAGGTCTTTAGCTCCAGGATCAATTCCATTCAACCCCAAAAGGTGTTAAGGTAAACAATCGAACTTATTGGACATGTATATCGAATCTTATCCTTAATTCTATTAGAACCCTAAACACTGCAATTACACAATCAACAAATCTGATTCCTAAAGTTATAAACCCTAAATATCTTAAACCCTGAATCCGATTGTATTCAGTTTAAATCCCTAAAACCTTGAACCCTGAATTCTAAAACTTTAAAATCGGATTGTATGAGGTTTAGAATTATTTAGGATGAATTGATTGTTGTTATTTGTTTGTTCTATGTTCATGCATGAAACCTTAGAACTAAAAACCTAAAATCGAAAAAATATATATTAAACTGTTTGTTCTAAGTTTTAAGTCTGAGTATCTTTGATTGTTTGTCTAAAATCAAAACCCTAAAATCAAAACTTAAAATCGGAACTGTTTTATGTCTTGCATGAAATCCTAAAATTAAAACCCTAGAAAATCGTAAACCTAGAGAAAAGTTTTTCCTAAAACCTCTTGTCCTAATTCTTTTCAGAATAGGAAAATTTACTAAACTAAAAAAGAAAACTTAATAAAAGGAAATACACTAAAATAGAAAATTGCTTGCATGCTTTCTCTTGTTCATAATAGATTTTAAATTTATCTAGGGTTGTTTTCATGCATACAATTAACCACTAAATTATTTAATAAAAGACAAGAAATTATCTACTAAAATCGGCATGGTTCGGTCTTAAATACCGCATGGCCTAGACTAAAACAATCGGCATGTTCGGTCTTAAATACTGCATGGCCTAAGACTAAAACGATTGCATGGATCGGTCTTAAATACCGCATGAAAATAATCGGGTGCATGTCTTGTATTTTATAGATGGCAAAGATCAACAATCTCCAATATGCTGCCCTTAATGTCTATGGAGACAACTATTTGCAATGGGCATTGGACACTAAGTTTATGCTGAAATCAAAGGACCTATGTGAATGTATCGAGGATGGTAATGATACCACCGAAAATGAAAGATACAAGGCGATTCTCCTCATACGCCATCACCTTAATGAGAGTCTCAAAAATCAGTACCTTACCATTGAGAATCCTCTTGACCTTTGGATAGAGTTGAAAAACAGATATGGACACCAAAAGACGGTGCTCCTACCAAAGGCTCAATTCGATTGGAAAAACCTAAGGATCTAAGATTTTAAATCCGTGGATGAGTATAATTCAGAGCTATTTAAGATAGTCTCGATCTTGAAACTATGTGGTAAGGAGATTACTGAGGAAGACTTGCTAGAGAAAACATTCTCAACCTTTCACACCAATAACATACTGCTTCAGCAACAGTATCGTGAAAAGAGCTTTAAGACATATGCAAGTCTAATCTCTTGTTTGCTACTTGCTGAGCAAAACAATGAGTTATTGTTGATGAACAGTGCAATGAGACCTCTTGGTACTGCCCCATTACCAGAAGCCCATAAGGTTGATATGACCAAGAAAGAGCCTCAAAGGCCTAAAGAGACCAAAGAGTCTAACTACGTCCATAGAGACAAGCATCACGGTCGTGGTCGTGGTGGTAGAGGATGTGTGGTCGTGGCAATTACCAAGGAAACTATTATGATGGTCATGGCCGTGGGAATCGATCAGACTTCGGTCGTGGAAGAGGTAGAGGCCGCGGAATTTTCAAACCGCAAAATAAGACCAAATTCGTTTGCCAACGATGTGGTATGGGGAACCATTGGGCAAAGACGTGCAGGACATCTAAGCACCTTATTATCTCTATCAAGAGAGTTTGGAAAAGAATCCAGAAGCTAACCTGGTTCATCTCGATGGTGAAGGAGATGTCGATCATGAGAATGATGACCAATTGGATTATGAGACTTCGGATTGTCTAGGAGATAAAAATTAAATTTAAAATTATCTTGATTTAATTTCTATGTTTTATACTTTGAATTTTATTAGATTATAATTTTGGTTTAAATTCAATTATTTTATTTCCTTCAATATAAAATTGTTTATTTTATTACTTTATGTTTAAAACATAAATTCTTGTCCATTTTAGAAATGGATGAGGACAAGAACATACTTGTGGTGGATAGTGGATCAAGCCACACAATTTTGAAGGATAAGAGATACTTTATTAATCTCATTTTGAAAAATGTCAATATTAGCACAATAGCGGGTATAACAAGTTTAATTGAAGGCTACGGCCAGGCCAATATATTTTTACCTAATGGCACACATCTTGAAATAAGTGATGTCTTATATTCACCCAGGTCAAAGAGGAGCTTATTGAGTTTCAAAGACATTCGTTTGAATGGTTTACATGTTGAAACTAAGGGTGAAGGAAACCAAGAGTTCTTATATATTACTGAAATCACGCAAGGCCATAAGAAAGTCTTAGAGACTATACCCTCATTATCCACTGGTCTTTAAAATGCTAAGATTAATATGATAGAGGCTAATATGGCAATGAACAAGATGCTCAATGAACAATTCACTTTATGGCATGACTGGCTTTGCCATCCGGGTTCGAACATGATGCGTAAGCTAATTATGAATTCAAATGGGCCCACTCTTAAAGAGAGACGAGTTATCCCTAAAAATCTCATGTGTGTAGCATGTGCACAAGGGAAACTCATTATAAGGCCATCACCAGTGAAAGTCACTAAAGAGACTTTATTTTCTGGAAAGGATACAAGGAGATATATGTAGACCAATACACCCACCTTATGGGACGTTTAGATATTGTATGGTCCTTATTGATGCATCGACCAGATGGTCGCATGTTTGCCTGTTATCCACAAGAAACCTAGCATTTGCTAGATTGTTAGCCCAAATCATAAGACTAAGAGCTCACTTTCCAGATTTTCCACTTAAGACTATACGTCTAGATAATGCTGGTGAATTTACATCCCAAGCGTTTAATGATTATTGTATGTCCATGGGGGTAAGTGTGGAACATCCTGTGGCACATGTACATATACAGAATCGATTAGCTGAATCCTTCATTAAATGGATTCAATTAATTGCTCGACCATTACTCATGAGGTCGAAGCTTCCTGTGTCGGCTTGGGGACACACAATATTACATGCATCAGAGCTTATACGGATCAGGCCATCTAATGAGCATAAATATTCGCCATCCCAATTATTAACGGGTCATGAGCTAGACATATCCCATCTAAAAACATTCGGGTGTGCCGTTTATGAACCGATTGCTCCACCACAGAGAACTAAGATGGGACCTCAAAGGAGGATGGAAATATATGTTGGATCTGATTCTCCCACCATTATTAAGTATCTAGAACCAACTACGGGTGATTTATTTAAGGCTAGATACGCGGATTGTCAGTTTGATGAATCTGACTTTCCTATATTGGGTGGAGAGACAAACAAGCTGGTCAAAGAAATATCATGGAATCAAACATCCTTAGATTGGCAAGATCGTCGGACTCTAGCATATGAGGCAGAGGTCCAAAAGATTATACATTTGCAAAAGCTAGCTAATCAATTGCCAGATTCCTTTGTTGTCCTAAAGAGAGTTATGAAATAGTACATACCAGCTTGTAATACACCAATACGTATTGATGTTCAAAAGGAACACAATCAACAAGTTGCTACAGAGTCTAAGGCATGTTTGAAACGTGGTAGACCAATAGGTTCCAAAGATAAGAATCCTCGGAAATCTAAGAAAGGTGCAAATAAAACCGAGGTTAAGAAAAATATAGACATGGCCGCGGCAAATCCTAAGGCACCGAATGAGGTTTGGGACGATGAACCTCAAGGTCCTGAAGGTATTTATAATAATGAGATCTCAATAAACTATATCATGTCTAGAATTCAATAGAACCCAACAGATGTCAACATCGATGAAATATTTGCATATAAGGTAGCACTTGAAATAAATGAGGATCATGAACCCACGTCTATATTAGAGTGCTCTCAAAGTTCATAATGGTTAAAATGGAAAGAAGCCATTGACGTGGAGTTGAATTCATTAAAGAAAAGGAATGTGTTTGGTCCGATCTTAAGGACACCATTCGATATATAGCCAGTTGGACACAAATGGGTCTTTGTACGAAAGAGAAATGAGAATAATAAAATCGTAAGATATAAGGCACGACTTGTAGCACAAGGATTCTCTCAAAGATCAGGAATAGATTATGAGAAGACATACTCCCCTGTGATGGATGCAACGACTATTAGATTTTTAACAAGTCTGGCTATAAGAGAAAAACTTGATTTGCGGCTAATGGATGTAGTGACCGCATATTTATATGGTCCACTGGATAATGAGATTTATATGAGATTACCAGAGGGTATTGAGCTCAAAGATAAGAATGGTTCTTGAGAACAATATTGCATAAGGCTAAACAAATCCCTTTATGGACTGAAACAAAGTGGGCGTATGTGGTATAATAGACTAAATGTGTACCTAGCTAAAGAAGGCTATAAGAATGATCCCATCAGTCCATGTATTTTTATAAAGAAGTTTGCAAACAAAGGGTTTGTAATCATAGCAGTATATGTGGATGATTTGAATATCCTAGGAACCTCTGGAGAAATCGCCCAAACAGTTGAATATCTCAAGAAAGAGTTTGAAATGAAAGACCTAGGTAAAACTAAGTTCTGTTTGGGATTGCAACTTGAGTACATAAATGATGGAATCCTTGTGCATCAAATGGCATATACTGAAAAAGGTACTCAAGAGATTTAATATGGACCAGACTCATCCATTGCCTAGACCAATGGTTGTAAGAAGCCTAAATTTGGACAGTGATCCATTTGGTCCAAAGAAGGACGATGAAGAGATTCTCGGTCCGGAAGTGTCATACCTCAGTGCTATAGGAGCATTAATGTTCTTGGCTAGCCACACTAGACCAGACATTTGTTTTGCCGTGAACCTCCTAGCAACATTTAGTTCTTGTCCGACCCAAAGGCACAGGAACGGTATCAAACATGTATTGCGTTACCTACAAGGAACCTTGGATTTGGATTTATTTTATACTAACTATAACAAAGAAGGTTTAGTTGGTTTTGCTGATGCAGGTTATCTATCTGATCTACATAATGCAAGGTCTCAAACCGGCTATGTGTTTAGGCACGGTGGTACAGCAATTTTGTGGCGTTCGATGAAGCAGACCATTGCGGCCACATCATCTAATCATGCAGAGATTTTAGCCATGCATGAAGCCAGCCGTGAGTGTGTTTGGTTGAGGTCCATGACACAACACATCCAATCAGATTGTGGCATGGCCGATGACAAGGGACCAACTATCTTGTATGAAGACAACACTACCTGCATCGCACAGCTCAAGGAAGGATACATTAAAGGAGATCGGACAAAGCACATATTGCCTAAGTTCTTCTTCACACATGAACTACAAAAGGCCGAAGAAGTTCAAGTGGTGCAAGTTCCGTCATGCGACAATTCAGCCGATCTCTTCACCAAGTCATTACCGACATCAACATTCAAGAAGCTCACGCACCAGATTGGGATGCGGAGACTTAAGGACTTTTAGTGATGCTTGGAACAGGGGGAGTAATACGTGTTGTACTCTTTTTCCTTCACCATGGTTTTGTCCCAATGGGTTTTCCTGGTAAGTTTTTAAAGAGGCAGTGTCCCCAAGCGTATTACGGTGATCTCTTAGCATTTGCACGGTTATGTCATCCAAGGGAGAGTGTTGTAAATCACTTGGAGTGGATCTCTATAACCGACCCAGTCATATGTACAAGTCCACAAGGTCCATTGGCCCTCTTCTCTTATTCGAAGTCGGTTTAGAAATCCCATTGTACTTAGGACTTTATCCTTTACTATATAATATACTTATTCGTTCGATTGAATCATTAATAAGAAGAGAGAATATATCCTTCGAGTTTATTTACTTTCACAACAACAATTGCTTTCTAAACCACCAAAAATATTGTACTGTACATATATGTATGCACATTGATGTGGTTCTAATTGAGATTAATAAATGTTTGTATGATAACAATTAAACCGAAAATATTTTAGAGATTCGAAATTGGGTTTAATAAACCGAGACGGTCAGACAAGATGGTTAATAAATCCCAACAATTTAAACGCAGCGTTTTTAAGGGAACAAACGTGAAACCCCATAAACCACACCAATTTCTGAAAATTTTCTCTATGTGATTATAATTGTTCGGTCCTGATTGTTTCTGTGTCTTTTCTTTTTTTGAGAACTGAGAAGCACGAGAGAGAGAGAGAGAGAGAGAGAGAGAGAGAGAGCGAGCGAGCGAAGAAGAGACCAATGGAGACTACGATTTGTGGGAGATTAGCTCTCGCACCATCCACTCTCTTCAATTCTAAATCAGGTTCTGTCTTCTTCTTCTTCCTCTCTTTATCTCTGATTCCGTATCAACATGAATCAAAGTTAGAAACTTTGAATTAGTAATCAAATTCAGGACCTTTCTGTGTTTGATTTGCTCATTCCAATTGCTACAAACTGATTTGGGCGGTTGATTTTTATTGCTTAAACTGACATATGTGAGGGCAATCAGGTGTTTGGAAAAAGGCATGCTTCACACTTGTCCGAAACAAAACAGGGAATTATTATTTGTACAGATAGAACTTAATCACTTATGTGTTTATTGAAGTTGAATTTTTGATAAAACGTTATGTTCTTAAAAGATGTGTTGATGTTTCTGAGTTCTGACTATTCCCTTTTTAAAAAAAGATTCAGACACTTTTATTATCTCTGTGGCTTTTGTAGTTGTGATTTAATTTTTTTTAGTTGTTTGCTTGATTGAGTATTCTTGTAAAGTCTAAGGTATTAGGAAAGTTCATAAGTGCAGCAACACACTTGAATCTTGAGAAACACTTTAAATGAGTTTATTGGGGTATAATATGAGGGTGCTGCAAGATAAGCTTTAATACAAAAAAGTGGTTCCTTATTGCAAAAACGTCATCTTCGACCTTAGGGCTTTTTTTCTTTGATATCTTGTGGTAACAGCGGATCTCTCTCTTACGTGGATGTGTGCAGGAGGGGACAAACATTCACTCTCCAAAGGACCATGTCTGAGTCGTGGTGTTCTTATGACCTTGTCTACATCTGCCGCATTAGGTAAAGGAGGTGGTGTCTTGGACAAACCAATTATAGAGAAAACCACTCCTGGTCGTGAATCCGAGTTTGATTTGAGGTATGCTCAAATTGCCAAATTCATATGCTTAAATGTAGTATTCATCTAGGACAGATTCTCGAAGAATGTATTGTAATCAAGATTTAGGTTGGACAGTCTGAAAAATGTTTATTGTGGTTCTTTCTTTGCTGTGTGATTCAGGAAATCAAAGAAGATGGCTCCACCTTACAGGGTGATACTACACAACGACAACTTCAACAAGAGGGAATATGTGGTTCAGGTGTTGATGAAGGTCATACCAGGTATGACTGTAGACAACGCAGTTAACATAATGCAAGAAGCCCACATCAACGGTATTGCAGTTGTGATCGTCTGTGCTCAGGCCGATGCAGAGCAACACTGTATGCAGCTGCGTGGTAACGGCCTTCTCAGTTCCGTTGAACCCGATGGTGGAGGCTGCTGAAAACTAGTTAAAACTCAGTATAGATTTTCCCACCTCCCATGGCTCTCTATTTTAGACCTTTAATGTATATAATATCAGAAATTTGGTACAAGACTGTTACTATATGCAATGAACCTTGCCCCTACATAGATCTCTTGTTGAGTTTAAGTTTTTTTTTTTTTTCATATGGAACTTCAGAATGCAAATAAACAAAACTTTATTGAAGTCAAATGGTGTTACATAAGAATCTTTCTGATTCTGTAATCACTATTGTTAATGTATCTAAGCAATTGTAAGGTAGCGACGTGTTCTTCAGCTTCATCTTGCCATAAAAGCATTCAAATCCAAGAAACCTGCAGTTTCAAGACATGGGGAAAACTTAAAAGGAGTATACAAATGAATGTTATTGCCAAAACGATTTTAGTTGCAACTGATTGAATACCATATGGAGATATCAAGCATCAACCGGAGTAAGAAATGACTGGATGCCAAAAATAATGAAAAGCATTCCACCGGAAAGAGCCACCTGCAACACATTAGACCCATTTGATCAGATCTTTGACAAAAAAAACCACAGAACTTTGCTTCAATAACTGAATAAAGAGAGTGATATCATAGAACATTACAATTCGTTCGGATATTTGAGATGCTAAGCTCTTGCCACCAAGCACAGCAGCTGTGGTGCACAATGTTTGTGCCCTGTGCAAGCAGAGAGATTAGGAAGCTGTAAGCAGTAGAGAAAGAGCTATCAGTTTGATATAAATCATTATGTGTAGAAGGCTTACAAAATTCCGCCAAGGACCACGCCAACTGGATTTTCATCTGCAGCCAAACCAATAGTCGCAAGCTAGAAATAGAGCAAGTAACAGTGAGTATGTGAAGCGCTAGCAAAAGTGGAACCAAGCAAAATGATGCAGACGGAAAGTTACCTGACTCTTGTCACCCCACTCACCAAAGAAGTTAATTGAAAACGCCTTGAGAAAAATGGGAGAGAAGAATGCAGTAAGGAACGGTCTTTTCAGCTTTTTCTGTTCATCTTCAATCTACAACATCAGAAAACAAATTATATAAACCTTTGTGTGCCCTCAAGCAGTCTTGAATCTTTTTTTTAAAGATCAAGTTCCATACCTTATTGCTGTCTTTTATCGATTGATCTTTAGTCTTCTTCATATCAGAATCCTATGATATTGAACAAGTGTCAACCCAAAAGCATTGTCTCTAAAGATGAAAAAAGATTTACAAGAAGAACAACCAACCAGTTCTGCTTCAACTTCTGCCAATTCTTCAGAACCCCTGCATATATAAAAACCAGATATGGATGAGAAAAATGCTACCTGAAATTTGTGGAAACAGATATTGTTCCTCAAAGTCATCTAAGTTCACTTACCCTCCTTCTTTAAAACCGTCCCACAAAGACCATAACCCGAAGCCAAAGAACAACAATGTTGTTATATGATGGGTCCATTTACGAGAGATCTGCATATTGTAAGTGTAAGTTCGAATCAGCATCTGTCAAGTTGCAAGCTCATAGAGATTATTCAGTAACAGACACAAGCATTTTCACAAATATCTTACCAGATTTGGAGCAGCCCAACCGAGTGTAGCAGATAGAACAGTCATGACCTAAAGTATAAGCAACAAAATGAGCTTTTTTCTTCATTGAACTCAACTCAACAATTGTATAAAGACATAGGAAAAAAAAAAAAAAAAAAAAAAAAAACTCACAATCAAAGCTGATAAACAACCAGCCAACACAAGTCTCCTAGGATAACGCATTGCCAAAATCTGGTTACAGAGTTAAAACATTAGCTCACAGAAGAAAAAACATCATCCCTACAGAAAGCTACTAATACTGTTCATGTTGATAACAAAAAAAAGTCAACAGCTTTGATCAAAGAACATAACCACATCAACATCTCAACTTAGCTTAAAATTCTCAAAAACTAAACAAAGAAACGAAGCATCAAAGCAAAGTTTGGATTCGAAATGTTGCTAAAGCTTCAAGCTTTTGAGTATTATATAGAGAACTTACAGCAGCAGCAAAGAACGTTTTGTCACCAATCTCGGAGAGGAAAGTCATAGCGAGTGATTTAGTAAAACCCTACAGAAGAACCCCTTCATCAATTTAGCTTTAATGATTCCAAACCAAAAGTATAAAAACTTTGAATTTGAGAAGAAGAAGAGAATAGCTTCAAAAACCTGCAAAAGCGAACCCATGACTGGCGAGAATCACGGCGGAGCGAATCTGTTGCCGCCGACGAGAGCTTGCCTATAAGTCGCGTAAGAGAAGGTAAATGTTTTTTTCTTCTTGGGATCTGTTTGGTAGGAGTGTGGAGAGCATAAGGAGGACTGTGTTAAGAAAAAAAAAAAAAAGATTCTCATTGGGCAGATCTTGCCACGTGGAAGAATACGATTCGAAGATCTTTGCTTTGTAGGACTCATTGGAACGAACCTTAGCTTTAAACAGGTTGACTCATAGAGTATATTCATTTATTAATGTTCCATTAAGAGGCAATTAGTACATAGGAATTATTTACAACAAAAATAGATGAGAGAATATGTATAAGAATTGATCACAAACAATGGCGGTTTACCAAATTGTGGATAAAAGCATTGTCACATAGGCTCCAGCGAAACTCCAGTAGAAAGAAACCATGTCGATTGAGGATTCATGAGTTTCCCACTTCATTATATATATGGTTCTTGAAAAAATTTCATGTTGCAGCTTATGTTGGTTGTTATGCTTGTATTGATAATAGAATGTATACTTCTCGTTCACTAAACCAAAACGATGTGCTGCTAAGAAACACAAGTACCACAAAAGTTACATGAAAGTGAAACTAAGAGTAATGAGATAAAATCTTTTATTTCTAGCTTTCTTCTACACTCGTAGTTAAACAGTCATCATCAACCAATGAGGAGAACTATATGATGTTGTTTCATATAGTAAATTTTCGTACAAGTTTGCATGGATCAGAGTAACTAATTATCTGACAGAGTTATAAAGGTTAAGATCTACAGAAATGTTGATGGAATAGTCCCGGTAAGACACCCTACTGAATCCAAAGCTCTAGAGCGCTTCAGTATTTTTTGTGTGTTGGCTTTACAAGTACAATGGCTAATAGTCTTTATGCTCCACAGCTAAGTGATGACTTTTTTTTTTTCACCTCTTGTCAAATCATCAATAAGAAGTTGCGGAAGATTTGTTTTGGTCAAATGTACTGTTTATAATATAACTTCGGAAAAGAGAAAAAAGACTCTAAAAATTTCATGAAAGAAAAAAAGTGAAAAAAAATGGTACATAGAATGCAGCGAAATGTTCTCACGAATATTAACTTACTTCTCCCAACAACAAAAAAATTCAAAAGAGAAGAGAAAGAGACAAGATCGGATTCTGACGAGTAAAAAACAGAGCCTAGACGTCATTGACTCTCAATGGTACTAAGTACTACTACTACTACTCTCTTGTCCAAAACCATTTCATTATTGGTACGTTCCCCTCTCCCCCCGGTTTATACCAAATAACAACATTTGCATCTTTTTTTTCCAAGTTATGAGTGAATGTTTTTGGTAATAGAAAAGTCAATGGTAGCCTCCGAGAGAAACGAGAGTTGCTGGTTTTAGAATAGGGGAGACAGTAATAAATGTTAATACTTAATTTTTGAGTTCATCATTAAAATAAAAATAAAAAACAAAGCTAGTAATAGTTTCTACATTTATATATGAGGAAGATGTTTCTTTCAAGCAAAGCTTTTCTTTTTAATGCTCTTGTTTCATCGGTCCACTGAATATAAAGTTAATATGGTTTTTCTTTTTTAGTCATTAAATAGTCATTAAATGGAGTATTAGAATTTACTCATTTATTAAAAAAATTACTTTGATAATGGGAGATTTTTAATTTGCTTTCAATCAACATCACATCAACTTCAGGGCAGAAGCCACAGCCAGCCAGACTAGTGCCCGTTTTATGGTAACTAGATTTCATTAATATCTGTTTTTTTTTAAATTAAACTTAAAAGAAAGTTAATTAAATTAAAATAATAAATAAAAACACTCATTGTGAAAATAACAGCTTTTAGGAGGCTATATAGGCTTTTGACAATTTTACAGGAGAGAAGGAGAGAATAAAAAACGCATCGTTTCAACAATACATCATCATGATTCATGAGTATCTTAATTACAAGTTTGACTAATCGATTAGAAGAAGTCATAATAAGCTTTTCCTATTTTTGCTAGTTAAAATAATTAGATTATATAAAAAGAAAAAAACAACATTTTAAAACTTTTTTTTTTTGTAATCTTTTGTGCATGAGAAAATAGAAATAAAAACTGAGAGTGGCAGTGGTCGAGAGGCCATTTTCAACTTTGGCAGACAGTAAAACAAGATGGAAATGACACTCTCTGTATCTGAAAACGCCCAGGCTCTCCATTACATATACATACACTAAATATATATACACATTTTTATTCCATGCATATAGTGAAATATATGTTTTTAACAAATTTGTAATAATAACAATAACTATTTATACAATCGCGTAGTTAAATTATCGAAAGACACTCGAATACGATTGTCCTCCCCACATTTTCTAAGTTGAAACTAACCGACTAGAAACATTAATTAACATAGTTTGTTCAAAAGAAAACAAATCAAAGAAACAATTAACATCAAACTTCAAAGTAGGGTCTATGTAGATGCATGTCTTTATGTCTCTCATGTAATTATGGGGAGGATTAGTTATTATAGGGGGAAAAAAGACATTAAGCAAGCTTTATATGATGATTAATATCTGATGCGACTTACAAACTCTAATTAAGTTGATCCCATGCGTTGCGTTGTTGATAACTACTTCATGAATTGGTTGTGTGAGAAATAGAAAATGAGACTCAATAGTTATGTACTCTGAGTCCTGTATGGCTGTATAGTATCTGCCGGGTTTTGTAGACTCAAATAGTTTTTGATTGAAAACACAGAGAGTACTTCCATCTATAAATCTTCATCACTCAAGGTTGATGGGGAAGTGTATAGCACCATCTCTATGTAACTTTATTTTATTTGTCTACAACTAGAAGAAAATATCGAAATGTCACTATATGTTTAACTATTTGTATTTAAAATTTAAACAAAATACTTAAAAAAGGACTAAAATCGGGTTTATATTCGATTTTTTTTGGATAAATAGTCGCAATGTTCAAATTACATTATATCACGTATTAATTTCTTCCAACGGTTGTATTTTAACGTTTTGATATTGATAAGAAAAAATACAACTGTTGGAAGAAATTAATGAAATGAAGTCAGTCCAACTGCATATATGATATATCAATGAGAATTGCCCACATCCCCTTCATTAGCGCATAATGAAAGTTGGAAGAGTTATAATTATGGAAATACTCATGATCGTTTTTCAAATTTACATACACAAAAATAGCAATTTAGTATAATATACCAAAAGAGGAAAATAGTAATAACAAAGGATTTTTTAAATTTTTGTTTGTAAATTAGTAAATGTTTGTGCTGGTTACTGGGAAACTAGAATCCCCCTTCATTAGCGCATAATGAAAGTTGAAAGAGTTATAAATTATGGAAATACTCACGAATGTTTCAAAACTACACAACACAAAAATATCAACTTAGTAAAATACACATACCAAAAGAGCAAAAACGAGTCATAATAACAAAAGAATTTTTAAAATACTGAAAAAAACCTTAGTTGTGTCTGTGTGTTGGTGATTGGGAAACTATAATCCCCTTCATTAGAGCATAATCAAAGCTGTAAGAGTTATGATTATGGAAATGTTTCAAGAGAGTTTCAAAACTATATGACACACAAAAGACAGCAAGTTAATTAGTAGTAAATGTAACATACCAAAAGAAGAAAACAGTAATAATAACAATAGATTTTCTTTGTGTATGTTGGTGATTGGGAAACTAGAAATCCCCCTTCATTAGCGCAAAATGAAAGCTGAAAAGAGTTATGATTATGGAAATGTTCACGAATGTTTCAAAACCAAATGACACAAGACAGCAAATTAGTAGTAGTAAAATGTTACATTACCAAAAGAGGAAAACAATAGTAATAAAATAATAATAATAATAACAATAGAAAGAAATTTTTAAAAAGAGGTGGTACGTGGGTGTGTGTGTTGGTTATTGGGAAACTAAAATCCCACCCTCTCAGACGCAATTCATTTAATTTATTTTTATCATCAAAATTAAAATCTCAAAATCTCTTCTCTGATTCTTCTCTCTCTCTCTGTCTCTGTCTCCATATATAATTCGTTATTTTTATGATTTATAATAATGATGAATCCTCCTCCTCCTCAAGCCGTACTGATTCGCCATCTTTTCACCTCTTTAATGAATTTTTTTCATCTCTCCCTCTCTTTTAACTTTCTGAAAACCCAACTCTAGACGAAAGCTCACTTCTTTTTCTTTCTCTGATTTTGTTGGTGTGGTGTGTTTGTCTTCTTCTTTTCTCTCTTTAAACAATGCAGAGCAGCTTCAAGACCGTTCCTTTCAACCCTGATTTCTACTCTCAATCCTCTTACTTCTTCAGGTAAAATAAACAAACATCTCCCAAATCTTCAAAAGCTTTAGACACATAAATAAATAAATAAATAAAAAACTAATCTTTTTTTGTTTCTCTGTTTTTAAAACAGAGGAGATACTTGTCTTGAAGAGTTTCATCAATCAGTCAATGGGTTTCATCATGATTTAAGTCCAAGTCAGCTTCTTTTTTTTCTCATCTTACTTTTTACATACACAAGTACACAAAAATGGTTTAAGCTTTGTTGGAGGAATCTCAAGTTTGGTTGTTCCATTTTTCTTTTGCAGATGTCACTATTGCTTCTTCGGCCAACTTACACTACACGACGTTTGATACGGTAAGAGTTTGATTCCATTTCACCAAACCCAAATTTTATAATAAGAAACAAAAAAGGGGTCTCTTATTTCTGATGCTTTGTTCTATGTATGTATGTATTACTCTGTTTTAGGGTATGGATTGTGGTGGCTTGAGGGAGAGACTTGAAGTAGAAGATGAGTGTTTGGACACAGGACAGTTAGTATACCAGAAAGGGACAAGGTTAGTAGGAGGAGGAGGAGGAGGAGGAGGAGAAGTGAACGGCAGTTTAGAGAACTGGTGTGATTCGGTTTCAGCTATGGCTGATAACAGTCAACATACTGACACTTCCACAGATATTGATACTGATGACAAGACTCAGGTTTTGTTCCTTTGTCTTCTTCGTTTAAACCATCCGCTAAAAATAAGATTAAAAGATTCTGTTTCTTTCTTTTTTCATTTTCATTTCTGTTTGTTTCTTCACTTTGGAGTTTTGTTTTGTCCCTTTTTGGTTTTTATAAATTTTTTCCTCATTGATATGTCACCTTGGAATTCGATCTATATTGTTTGCTCAGATTATGTCTGTGTTTTTTTGGTTCTTTTGGTCTAATGTGACACACCCTGGATGATTGCTTTGTTGAACTTACAAAGTTCATGTAAAGTTTCTTCCTTTTTATGTGTATGATGATGATATGAACTTTACTTGACCCATTGCTTATAAAATTGTAGCTGCTTGTAAAGTTTTTTGCTTTTTATTGATATATAATATGGAATTCAGTGGCCCATGGCTTTTGAAAAAATGGAATTGCTTGTAAAGTGATAATGCTTTTTTTACTACTGGCCCATGGCTTTCAGTTACATTGATGCATATTGTTTGTTTGTGTTATATAGTTAAATGGAGTTCATCAAGGGGTGGTTTTGGCTACAAATTGTTCAGATCAATCCAAGGTGAAATCTAGTGAACAAAGGGTAGATTTTCTTATTGAATCACTTGAGTTTTGGATCTGTTTCTGGGTGGAATGAGCATTGATGTATCGAGTTCTTGGCAGACACTTAGAAGACTGGCTCAGAACCGTGAGGCTGCTAGGAAAAGTCGATTGAGGAAAAAGGTATATTATATATAGTGTAGCTGATTCGTGAGACTGTGTTTTTTTTTTATCTTCCACTATCTTTGTATTTACGTCATATTTTGGATTGCATTGTATCTTAACAGGCATATGTTCAGCAACTTGAGAATAGTCGAGTCAGGCTTGCGCAGCTAGAGGAAGAGCTCAAACGAGTTCGCCAACAGGTCTGGAACTGACTAATTTAACACTATTAACATCTTGAAATGTGTTCTGTAAGCTTCAAGTTCTATTGATTTGTGTTAATGGTCTTCTCTTGTATTCAGGGAAGTGTGGTTGAAAGCGGAGTTACAGCGAATCACACACACTTGCCAGCTGGAAATGGTAAGACTTTTCAGAATCCCACATAAAACACTTCTTGGCTCCTTTGGTAACATGGAAGTGATCTTTTTACTAAGGATGAAGTTTTGGTTTTTTTATGTTTGTAGGTGCCTTTTCATTTGAGTTGGAATATACACGTTGGAAGGAGGAACATCAAAGGCTGATCAACGACTTAAGATCGGGTGTGAATTCTCAGTTAGGTGACAACGAGCTACGCATGCTAGTAGATGCTGTGATGAGTCACTACAATGAAATATTCAGGCTAAAAGGAATTGGCACTAAAGTTGACGTCTTTCATATGCTCTCAGGCATGTGGAAGACGCCAGCTGAGAGATTTTTCATGTGGTTAGGTGGATTTAGATCATCTGAGCTACTTAAGGTAAAAAAAAGAAAAGGTTCAAAACATTTTTTGTTTCACAATCATTGGTTTTGTTCATTTTTTTCATAGTTTGGTACATTGTGTTAGATATTGGGGAACCATGTGGATCCGTTGACTGATCAGCAGTTGATAGGCATTTGCAACCTTCAACAGTCGTCTCAGCAAGCAGAAGATGCATTGTCACAAGGCATGGAAGCGCTGCAACAATCGCTTCTCGAGACTCTTTCCTCTGCTTCAATGGGTCCAAACTCTTCAGCAAATGTTGCTGACTATATGGGTCATATGGCTATGGCCATGGGGAAACTTGGCACTCTCGAGAACTTCCTTCGCCAGGTAGAAAAACACAAAGCCTCTCCCGCTCTCTCTCTCTCTCTCTCTCTCTCTCTCTCTCTCTCTCTCTCTCTCTCTCTCTCTCGACAATAACAATATTTGGCATTACAAATCAAGAACCTGAAAAAGGTTGTTATGTCTTTGCAGGCAGATCTATTAAGGCAACAAACTCTGCAACAGCTACACAGAATTCTCACTACACGACAAGCCGCTCGCGCGTTTTTGGTCATCCACGACTATATTTCTCGGCTTAGAGCACTTAGCTCTCTATGGTTAGCCCGACCTAGAGACTAGAGAAGCCTTGTTATATGAGTCATGACCAAAGGAAAGCATAGTTCTGGTCTTGAGATTTTCACATTCACATATTTTAATGAAAAGACCAAAAGCTCTCTCCTCTTTAGCGTCTTAGATCATTTGTTTATTTAGTCGGTAGTGAACGTTACCATTCAGAATCAATCAACGTTTTTTTTTGTTATTTACTTTCCCCTAACTAATCTGAGATACACAAGAAGCTTACATTATCTACATAAAAGTTAAAAACCGTAAGAGATAATGGCTGCATCGTATGACAAGTATATCAGCTAGCGAATCATGCCAGGTACTACTATGGGAGGAGTTACTTTCTCTCGGCTCCATTTCTCTACATTCGAAAGCCAACCTGAAAATCACCCAAAAAAAACAAGAAAATGTATTTTGTGAATCTTGTGGAACCTTAATTTTATGTTTTTGTTTTTTGTTTTTTGTTTTTTTGAATAAATGTTAAATTTATTCAACCAAAAAACACAACCTTGTTTACAATATATGCATCTGGTCTTTGAAATTTTTTATTTTTATTTTTAAAGATGTCGTTGAAGGATTTAGAAGAATACCGATGGAAGGGTCAGCGCCGCGGTTCTTGAGCTCTCTAGATTCTTGACAAATAGCGCATGGGGTACAAAAGATATGGACCCAAAAGTCACGGCATGGTTCCTCAGGCAATGCGAAATGTTCCCTAAGCGTGGTCCGGCTTGGGAACGCATAAAGCCAACAACAACCCACAAAGCCTAACGCTAGATGAATCAAACCTGCGTTCATACAAGCTGCATTTCCCCCCAAATCCAACTTTTTTAGATTTTGTTTTGTTTACACAAATTTGATGTTATTATGTTAAAGGTAAATTATGGTGTTTCTTACATATGGTTCCTCTGTTAACGATCTCGACGTTTTGAGCGAAGGAGATACATGGCATTATAGCTGTCTGAACACCTAAAACAAGAAACAAACCCATTTGATTTGATACAACAAAGAAGATAGAAAGATCAATCAAACATGAAGAGATACGTTTTGATATATATATACGTACAAATGTGAGCATCTTCGTGACAATCGCAAAGACCGGTGGTCCATAGTCCCTGAGGAAGCTGTTCGGCGTACGGTTGATCCCGGAACGACGTCCCCTCCGCCTTAAACACCGGCCCATTCCCATACATTTTCAGTTTTATTAATAACAATTATACCAAATTCAACTGATTTTCTCGACGTGAATTGTTAGAACTTTTTTTCGAGCACAAAATAAAATAATGTTTTCTCAAGACTTGTGAGAGAGAAATATGGAAGAAAAAAAAAATTATACTTGTTTTCGATTGGAGCTGGACATACGCACCAAAAAAGACCTTCAATACAAGATTAGCTAGAGAAGAGAAGCGTCAAAATTGTTGGTGAAAAAAACTTATAGACGAAGATGAGATATCAAATGGTTGATAACGATTTATCTAAATGTAGTAGTAACTTTATAGTGTAATATGTAAACTAGTTGTTGTAATTATACAAAAATAGAAAACCGTTTTGGATAGACAATTTGACCCTATTAGACCCAAAAAAAGAGAGAGAAGATTATCCACAATATAATTTGTAAACGTATTTAGTTGACCTAACAGAAGTTAAAATCTATTAAGCAAGTTGACTACAAGTTAAGGTTCTTGAAAAAAGTTTTTGCTTCTAGAGAAAACTTAGAAATAGCTGGTGATTTGGTACTTAGTGGTGAGTGAGACACTTCACTTTTGATTCTTGTCCAGGATAGTGGTTTATGCCCAAACACCTTGAGTAAAATTGAGACATGAAAGAGAGAACCTTTACGATATGAAGGTTTTCGAGAAAATATGGTTTATTGCATTGAGTG
The DNA here is from genome assembly GCF_030686135.1 of Camelina sativa. Taxonomy (NCBI): domain Eukaryota; kingdom Viridiplantae; phylum Streptophyta; class Magnoliopsida; order Brassicales; family Brassicaceae; genus Camelina; species Camelina sativa. The sequence goes on along the minus strand of NC_141886.1, from coordinate 21,122,874 downwards.
CAGTTCTAAGATCAATAGAAGCTCAAGGCAAATTATAAAATTGTGGCCTTGTATATATATTATTTTTCGAAAAGATTGTTTTTATAATATATTAAAAGGAAATGTTACCATTTTTTACAAATATTTTTAAAAAATATATTTTTCTAATCATTTTTAGAGAAAAAGTATAGTGTCAATCTCGATGCATTCAATTACAAATTTCTACAATATCTAATATAAGTAAAAACTGTGACTTATATAAAAATAAATGAGTTGTGAAAACACTCTAAATTATATAAACAAATAATCAAATATGTAAAGGTTGGACCCTAAATTCTTAAATTTAAGTAACCTGTAAAAGTTAAACTAACTAAGTCCTAAAACGTAAACACTAAATTCTTAATCATAATTCCTAACCCATAACACCTAAACAAAATGGTCTATATATAGTCCACAACATGTTTTCAACTTTGCCATTATATCCAAGAGAAAAAAGTGGCAGAAAAATAAATGGTCAACGTTAGTGTCTTACATTGATAATGCTGGTGTTCCGAAAGTCACGAATGATAATAATGCTGATTTTGTACTCTAATAAATAAAATAAAAAACATAGGTTAAAATGGGGGAAAAGAACAAGAAAATGAGGTTGCCTTCAAAACCAACCACGAACTAGTCTTTTTGTCTACAATTTGTCCGCCACTAGAAGTGTCTGCTTCATTCGAAGACATTATTTAAGTTATTAGTAGTTATATTCTTACATCTTTAATCTCAAATCTCAACCTTTTAACAAAAAAAAAAAACTTTGAATTTCATATCTTAATTTTTTTTTTGTGTGCTTGAACCTACAAAAGTCCAGATTCATCAATCCAAGCCATGCAGCTATATGGGATATGGCCCATTCCCAACAGCATGCACGCTGCTCTATATATTGAGAAGTCTGTTTATCTTCTTCTTCTTCTTCTTCTCTTCTTTTTTTTTTTTTAATTTAAATATCTTATTTTGTTGAAGGTGAACTATTAAAATTTAATTAAAACAAAATTTTAAAATAATTTATACTACAAAAAAAACTTTTCGTAAACCAATTTTATAGTGATATGATGATACGTAACAATGAACCTTGATTGAATCAACACAACTTACATCTTCTAGGACTCACTCAAGATTATATTCACTATATGATATACAACACAAAAATATTTTTTAGTACGTATGATACAAATATATAAGAGAGAACCACTATGAAAAAGAAAAAAAGATTATACCATAGACAGAACTAATTAAAGGGTTCGTAGTGGTTGATAAAAGCGTCGATGTGGCACAACATCTCTAGAGTTGTGGTGTGCGCAAGCTGATGAGACTTACCGAGAACATGAAACGCGTGACCAACGCCTTTATACACGACGCGCTTGATCACTTCCTCATTACTACCATCGCACATCTCCATGTTTCTGTCCATCAGCAGATCCATCTCCGCCACGCACACCAGCGTCCTCATCATCACCGTTGACGACCTTGTTTTCACCGGCTTACAATACGGATGCTCTCTGTTTGCACCACGTGGCAAAGACAGCCTCCACCACGCGTCAGAAGACGACAGTGTCAGCACCGATCTTTTGTTGTTCCCCACGCGCTTCTCGCTCTCAGTACGCGCCTCCCCGCCGAAGAAAGGCTGAATCAGGATGGCTCCTTCTATCTCCAGTGGCTTTAGCTCGGTGGATGCTAATCTTGCTGCGACTTGGTGCGCGATGTTGCCTCCGGCGCTGTCTCCGGCCAAGAAAATCCTGCTAAAGTCACATAGCTTGGCCCACAAGGTATCGTTTCTTGCTTTGTTCAGCCAAAGAATGGCATTGACCCCGTCTTCGTAAGCTGCAGGAAGAGGGTTCTCAGGGGCTAGACGGTAATTTACAGACATGATCAAACACCGTGAGCGAGCGGACAATCTAGCCAAGAACTCGTGGTAACACGACCAAGAAGCTGAGCCGATGCAGAATCCTCCACCGTGGAAGTAGACAATCAAAGGTAACTTAGAGACCGACGACTTGGTCGTCGTTGTCATCATCGGGACATAGAGACGTGCCCATACGTTGGTCAACTTGTCTATGACAATATCGGAGCAAGTCACGCCGAGCTCGAGGGGTAGTGAGGTACCCACACACGGCACGACTTGGGTTCGTTCCACGTGGCCGTCTTTGTAAACTCTTATAAGGCCTTCAACTTCGTCTACGACCGGTCCATGAATGTTTGTGTTATTAGGGTTAATGGTGGTCACATGGGTCAATGTGGTGGCTCCCATGTTTCTGATTTTTATGTATGATTTGTGCAAGTTTCGTGACACAAAGAGAGCTTTCTTATTAGAGTTTGGGAGATTGATGTAGTTGGAGACTTCTTATATAGGAAGAGGTTGTATAGTGGAGGGTGATGGAGACGGGTAAGGTCGAAAACATTTTCAACTATACTTTTTCATCGAAACACTATCAATAATTGAAACCAAACTAAATTTGTCGGCTATTACTCTCTTTGTTATTTACTATATGTAGTTGAAATCTCTAGGACCAGAAGGTACCACGTGATTTTCTTCAATATAACAATTTGACGATTAATACTTCTATACGATCTAAGTCACAATTATCTCTGTTTATTTTTTTCCTTTTTTTTTAGAATGTATTAATTTCTCTAAAACTTTATTTTAAAGAAATTGTCGTCACTGCTGATACAACAGAAACGTGTGAATAAGACTTAGAAAAGGGTTGTTCTTATCCAATGAGCGTGGGAGGCAAAACTCAACGTGACTATTTCGTTGTGAGCTAGTCGATGGACTGTAGTGATATTATTATTATTTTCTCTTATAGCTTTCCATTCACCAAATCGTATGACAAATAATATTTATTGGAAAGTTGAAAGTGGCACGTGGACATGAAAAGATTGTGGTGGTGGGTGATAGTCTCCCATTTTTCAACGGCATAGAGTCAGACGAAGTATGGGATTGGTTGTGAAGGGTTTTGTCAAAATGCACTTACCAAAAAGATGCATTGCCCACGTTTGTTCTACATTGTTCATGCACCAATCTTTTCATTTTCTTTTTGTTTATTTTATTATCTACGTAAAGTAAAGGAAACATTTCTACATGCTTTTCTATTTTTATGAAACATTTTATTATGTTGTGTGTATTAGTAACAGTTAGTTGTTTATAATGTACAGTTAGCTAGCATCATTAATAAATATTGGGGGTCAAATCTCCATGTTGAAATTAGTAACCTTTCTATTATAGAACTGTTTGGTAATTGGTCTTTAAACAAAGTTAAATGTAAATGCAAGATTTTTTCTGTAGCTAATGGGTATATGATAATGTTGTAAACAGAAATGACTTTTTTTAAAAGAAAAATTTGGTGAACGAACCATAATGTAACAATAAATAATGAGGTTATATACAATGTAAATAAGATTTTTTTTTTGTGTGAATACATTTTACATTCATTCAATAAAAAAGTGGTAACAATAATGCATGCTGGAGAACTTATTATTTGTTCAAATTATCCTGAAAAGTTGATAGAAGTATATATGGTAGTGAAAGTAGATTGGTAATTTCTGTGTTAAGCCAATCAAAGAATGGGCAAGTAGGAGGGAGCTAAGGTGGGATAAATAATGTATAATAATAGGATGATAGTGTTGACAAAAGTAGGACAAACCCATTTTCATGTTTGTTGAGTTCGATTTTTTTTTGTTTTTTTTGTTATATGTATTAAAGGTGTCAAACACAATTATAGTGTACACTTCACACACACAACACGGTTTATCACACGAAAACTAGGACAATTTAAAAAAAAAACTTTTGAATATATTATTAATAGATCAAGTTTATTTGAGTTTTAATATAAATATTACATTGTTATATATGTGTTCTCACAATAATTAATAAAAAAATTAAGATAAATATTCATTATATATTAAAATAACTCAAATGTGAAATAATCTATATCCGAATATACTTGTTTGGTTACAAAAATTCTAAAACAATTTTTAAAATATATATCCGTTTATAAAAATTCAAATCACATCATATACTAAAAAAAATCTAAAATTTTATTAACTTAATATATTAAATAGTAATTTAAATAATTAAATATAAAATTAAATAAAAGTGAAAAGAGAATTATATTTTAATCTAACATATTACTTTAAATTAGGTAAATAGATTTTAGAAAATTAATATTATTAAATAAGAAAATCATTGTGTTTGATTATAAAGATTGTAGAGAATTTAGTTAGGATTTATTTAGATACATATATAAGAAAGGATGACACAAAAACCGTACCCGAATACCCAACTCGGAACCCGACCCGAAAACTGGGTTCGGGTTGGGTACGGGTTTGCCTATAAAACCCTATTGGGTTCTATTTTCTAATATCCGTGGGTTCGGGTTAGGTCGGGTAATACCCGAAACCCGTTTGGGTACCCATTAAACCCGAACATATAAACATATTTATAATATTTATCATTAATATAATGCAATTACCCCAAAATTATAATTATAATTTTGAATATTTATTTAGTTTTATACCTAAATATCAAAAATAGTCATAATATCTAAAATATTTTGTTATGTAAGTCAAAATTTAACTAAATTTATTTAAATTTAATTATATTTTTTCGGGTACCCGGTAGTTCGGGTACTAATTGGGTTCTAAAATTTGTAACCCAAACCGACCCGAACCCGATAGTACCCAAACCGAACCGAACCCATATATCTAAAAATACCCAATGGGTTCTATTTTTCTAAACCCGTTTACCTGAACCCGAATGGGTAACACCCGAACCCGAACGGGTTACTTGAATGCCCAGCCCTACTTGTTTGATTCAATAATTGGTAAAATAACCTAATATTTAGGAATTTTTTTGTGTGCAAAATCTTCAATGTGTAATAAGTTGTTTGAAAATCAAAAAAAAAAAAAAAAAAACACTGTACAATGTATCAAAATCATTGTAAAAACTTTTATCAGAATCAAAATTCAGAAAAAAAAAAAAAATATATCTGAAAGTAAAGACTATAAAGAGGGTCCTTTCAACATGTAATCAAAATTACTTAACTAGAAGTAGATAAAACAAAAGAATAATGTAACTTATATTTGTTTTATTATGCTTTCAAGTCACTTGCAACATTCACAATACTAAAGTGGTATCACGCCCGAATCACATCTTTTACATATTCAAACTTTTGGAATCTGATCGACAGAATCTTTGAAACCAGCTTTTGTGCTAAGCTCCTCAAAGGCGTTGACAACATTCTGCAGCCTCGCAACAAACTCGATCAGAAGAGAAGAGAACGTAGCCAAAGACAACGAACTCGCACTTTCGAATACTTTACATTCAATCTCATTCACCACAGTACCACCAATGAAGGACGTGCTTGGCCACATCTCTCGGTTCTTGAACATCATACTCTCTGTTGACATCCACTTCCGAGATTGGTCATTACTCTGATGATTGTTGTTGTTGTTGTTATCCCAAATCTGGCTTAAGGAGGTGATCACTTTGGTCTCGTCGTCTTTGGCTTCTTGGTCTTTTTCTCGAGCTTCTTCAGCTTCAGCTTGCTCCTTGATCGCTGCCCAGCTTTCTGAGTTGACAAGAAGATATGATTTACTGTCTATCTTCATTTGCAGTGCCTCTGCTGCATGTTGAACGTCTTTAAGAATCTCTCCGAGGCTTAGGTTTAGCTTCTCCATTTTCTCAACTTTTTCTCCAAACAAACGTAAAACTTTTGCTCCTTCGTTACCAACTCTCCGAAGCTCGTTACTAAAAGCATGTCTTTTCTCTGGAGCTGCCTGCCATATCACACATCCGAATATGTCACGTATCATTTAACAAAACAGATTAAGTACTACTAGACTTCTTTCTCAAGTTACTAAATTTATGTGTCATTTTGGTATAAGGTGAACCGATACATTTACTTTCTAATAATCATTCACCTTAGTAGCAAAAGGTTGCAATGCATAGTAACATAAAGAGTATTGGTTTAATGAAATATTAGTAATAAGGAACTTAACCTGTATCTCTGATAGAATGCAACCATGCATTGCCATGACTGTGAAAGCACAATGTCTCACTGCACCACTAAGTTTGACATAGTTTTTCCAGGGATGGTTAAACGTTTTGTAAGGTCCATGTGGAGGCTCCCATATGGCAAAATCAAGCTGCAAAAATAACAGAGGTCCTTTAATGCTATATCACCATAATTCTTAATAGTGTACTGCAAAAACATACGAGAGAATCTTCTTGGCCTGTCGATTGAACAGCGGATCTGTACCCGCTGTATAATGGATCATCCGAGGCTTGGTACGTGAGTATCTTCGAGGGTATCCTCTCGTATTCCATACATTCCAAGTAACCATTCACACATCCTAAAGAATTTAAACAAAAACCTTAAATAAGGGACACTTAAAAAAAAAAAAAAAAAGCTAGCCATGATACCAAGTTATGACAAATTATGTTTTATCTAACCTTCTAAGGAGTTTGCCACAGTCTTGAAGTGTTTAGCCACCAGTTTATGTAGATCTTCCCCGGCCCATATCGGAAACAGACATACATTCACAAGCAAACAAATGGTTGCACCAACACATATAAGCAAAATCCTGTAATAAGCAGTGCTTAAGAAATCTCCTGTGTTGTTCCCGGAAACAAGAACGATACAATATGTTATCTTGAACACCCTGAATGCATATTCGTATGGTTTCATGGCCGCGTAGAGTTTCAAATAACTAGCGCTAAAACCTGATATAGACAAAGGAAAAGAATAATATGTTTGTATGATTGTACCCTCATTTGTGTGTAATGGAATTGTGGACAATGTTGCAAACCTGCAAGGAATATGCAGATTACGATGATCACTTCTTCAAAGTCTCCTGCTAAAACAGAGAGCTGCGCGACGCCAAGAGCAAGTCCCACGGCTAGCAATGTGCCTAAAGCTCTATTGAATCCTTTAACCAAAGTTGCTCCTGAAAATTGAACATAAAAGTTACTCAAAGTATAAGAACTGATCTGAAAATGTGAAGAAAACAGTATAGTAATACAAGTCAATAAGTAAATCTGAACAGAGAAAATAGAAAAAGAATGAAACCAGAAATATAAGAAGGGAATTAGTAAGTTCCAATATAATTGGTGTCTTTATTTCATAAAAATAAAACACGAAAATATCCAATCTAAGTAGCAAACAAGCAAATAAAGTATACGAGTTGATTTGAAATGTGATTATCACTTAATAAGAACCAATCAGAATGGAAAGATTGAATCCAAAAAAAGAAAGAAAAGGAAACAGACTTTGGATTAAACGATTTGGTCCACATGTGCAAGTGTCTTGAATTCAAGATTCTCATAAACATATCACAAAACTTAAAGATCCAATCATAAACTAGGCTCAGAGTTTAGGAATCAATACCAACGTAATACTCGAAAATGAGGACAACAGTGAGGATAGCCCAAATTGCAAATTTACTAGCATCTTGAAGCGGCTCTTTGAGGAAGATGAGAAAGGAACAGAGTGCCAGAGCAATCCCCATCTTGAGTGAGAAGTAAAGCTTCCGACGATCAGAATGTCCCATCGCGTACAACTTAGCCGGAGCCTCGTAGAGAGCCCTCCACGAGCAACACCGGTACTTGGAGTCACCACCATCGGCTACGTGGCTAGTAGACTGCCAAAGAAGCTTCTCTGTGTTTTGCTCTGGGACTGGGAGTGATCCCATTTGGCCTCCCAGAAATTATTGTGACAAATTTACAGAACCTAAGAGATTCTTGTGGTCCTTACAAATAGAGAGAGATATTTTAGTAATACAGAGAGAGATTTGTTTTGTTACTATACGATCAATCAATGCATGCCTTTGGTTCATCATCTCAATAGTTTTATATACCTATTAAGCACCAAGAGTGTCCAAAAAACTTTTACAGATTGATTTTTTTTTTTTTTTTGACGTCAAAATTACTAATTGATTTAAAACGTGAGAAACTGAGAAGAAAAACTTTTGTGGACCTGTAATGTATGAATGAACAAGTAATATGACTTGTTGTGACAAATTGTATTTTTTTTGTTTGGATTTTATTATTGATTAATTTGGTTCTAATTATATATATGTAAAAATAGACTAACATAGTAAGTATTATAAATCTCAAAACCTCCACGTTTTTTAGCTAAATGGTGGAATTACATTTTTGCTAAGCTACATAATAATTTTGATAATAACACGATTTACTATGTTTTTTTGTTTGTTTGTTAAATCTAAACATTGTTTGACAAAAAAAGAGTTAAATCTAAACATTAAACATATTTGACGAGTACGATTGTCCCAAGAATAAAAGAACAGATTAGATAAACAATCTGAGAATTTTTGTGAACATGTCTAATGTAATGTAAATGGACCGATAGGACTCAGAGTCTCAGACAAGTAACCCCGCATCACTGGTGGACCTACATGAGACTGGCGGAGCCAGAATAATGGATTATGAGGATCATATATTGCTAATATGTAAAAATTATGGGAAGGATCATATATTGCTAATATGTAAAAATTATGGGAGTTTTTATTTAAAACTTAAGAGATTATATAAACACCAAAAAATTTAGTATAAAAAAATAAAAAAAGGGAGTAAAAAAGGGTAGTAGAACCTGAGACATGGGTGTCAATTCACTAAAAACAAACCAAATTTACCATTATGTAATATATATATAAGCTTAAGTTAAAGTTTTTATAAATTTTATGGATGTCAGTTGACACCCCTGCTCCTTCACTGGCTCCGCCACTATGAGAGGAAGGGGACCAAGGTAAAATTCAAAAAGAAAACATTTTGCATATAAATTCCAAAAGTTTCAAGTTTCAACAGAAAAATTGGTCTTCCTCTAGATGTTGACACCCAAACCAAGTTCGATTCTCCTATATCACATTAATAATTTTTTTTTCATGTTATTTCAACTGTTTCATTTTTTTGATCCTTGTAAAATTTTCTTCTGGGTCCGGTAAAAACTGTGCAAAAATACTTTTGTCAAAATCGAAATTTCAAAAAAAAAAAAAAAGAGAAATTTTTATTTTATTTTATCATAAATAGAAACTATATAGACAGTCCTTTAAACATGTAATCAAAATGATTTAACCAGAAATACACAAAACAAAAGAATAATGTAACTTATATTTGTTTTATGATACTTTCAAATCACTTGCAACATTCATGATAATAGTAAGGTGGCACCACGCCCGAATCACATCTTCTACACATTCAAACCTTAGGAATCTGATCAACAGGATCTTTGAAACCAGCTTTTGTGCTAAGCTCCTCAAAGGCGTTGACAACATTCTGTAGCCTCGCAACAAACTCGATCAGAAGAGAAGAAAACGTAGCCAAAGACAACGAACTCGCACTTTCGTATACTTTACATTCGATCTCATTCACAACATTACCACCAATGAAGGACGCGCTTGGCCACACCTCCCGGTTCTTGAACATCATACTCTCTGTTGACATCCAATTCCGAGAGTGATCATTACCCTGATGATTGTTGTTGTTATCCCAAATCTGGCTTAAGGATGTGATCACTTTGGTCTCGTCGTCTTTGGCTTCTTGTTCTTTTTCTCGAGCTTCTTCAGCTTCAGCTTGCTCTTTAATAGATGCCCAGCTTTCTGAGTTGACAAGAAGATATGATTTACTGTCTATCTTCATTTGCAGTGCCTCTGCTGCATTTTGAACGTCTTTAAGAATCTCTCCGAGGCTTAGGTTTAGCTTCTCCATTTTCTCAACTTTTTCTCCAAACAAACGTAAAACTTTTGCTCCTTCGTTACCAACTCTCCGAAGCTCGTTACTAAAAGCATGTCTTTTCTCTGGAGCTGCCTGCCATATCACACATCCGAATATGTCACGTATCATTTAACAAAACAGATTAAGTACTACTAGACTTCTTTCTCAAGTTACTAAATTTATGTGTCATTTTGGTATAAGGTGAACCGATACATTTACTTTCTAATAATCATTCACCTTAGTAGCAAAAGGTTGCAATGCATAGTAACATAAAGAGTATTGGTTTAATGAAATATTAGTAATAAGGAACTTAACCTGTATCTCTGATAGAATGCAACCATGCATTGCCATGACTGTGAAAGCACAATGTCTCACTGCACCACTAAGTTTGACATAGTTTTTCCAGGGATGGTTAAACGTTTTGTAAGGTCCATGTGGAGGCTCCCATATGGCAAAATCAAGCTGCAAAAAACAGAGGTTTTTTTAATGTTATATATTGTAAGTTGTTGTCTCTACTACAAAAACATACCAGAGAATCTTCTTGGCTTGTTGATTGAACAGCTGATCTGTACCCGCTGTATAATGGATCATCCGAAGCTTGGTACGTGAGAATCTTCGAGGGTATTCTCTCGTATTCCACACATTCCAAGTAACCATTCACACATCCTAAAATATAAAGCATGCACAAACCTTGAGATAAGGGACATTGAAATAATAAGCCAACCATCTAATGACAGATTATGTATTTATCTCTAACCTTCTAGGGAATTTGCCACAGTCTTGAAGTTTTTAGCCACCAGTTTATGGAGATCTTCCCCGGCCCATATCGGAAACAGAAATAAATTCACAAGCAAACAAATGGTTGCACCAAGAACAATAAGCAAGATCCTGTAATAAGCAGTGCTTAAGAAATCTCTCGAGTTGTTCCCGGAAACAAGAACGATACAATATGTCAACTTGAAGACCCTGAATGCGTATTCGTATGGTTTCATGACCGCGTAGAGTTTCAAATAACTAGCACCAAAACCTGATATAGACAAAGAAAAAACAATGTTAGTATTCTCATTTTTGTGTAATGGAAATGTGGCGATACATATAAGTGAAATAATGTTGCAAACCTGCAAGGAATATGCAGATTACAATGACGACTTCTTCAAACTCTCCTGCTAAAAGAGAGAGCTGCGCGATGCCAAGAGCAAGTCCTCCAGCTAACATTGTGCCTAAAGCTCTATTGAATCCTTTAACCAAAGTTGCTCCTGCAAATTTAACATAAAAGTGACTCAATAGTATACGAATTGATCTGAAAATGTAAGTTAAATAAAACAGCAAAATGCAAGTCAATAAGTAAATCGGAATAGAGAAGATAGAAAAATACTAAATTCAAAAAAAGAAAAAGAAGGAAATTAGTATTTAACCAAATGGTGTCTTTATTTTTCATAAAAAGAAAAGAAATAAAGTGTAAGAGTTGATCTGAAAATGTGATTAATACATTAAAATGTAACTCAATCAGAACCAATCCAAATGGAAAGATTGAATCCAAAAAAAAAAGTGAATAGTCTTAGGATCAAAGGAAATATCACTAGATTTGGTTCGCATGTGTTGAGTTCAAGATTCCAAAATAACCAAATCACAAAACTAAAAGATCCAATCATAAACAAGGCTCAGTGTTAAGAATCAATACCAACGCAATACTCAAAAATGAGGACAACAGTGAGGATAGCCCAAACTGCAAATTTACTAGCATCTCGAAGCGGCTCTTTGAGGAAGATGACAAAGGAACAGAGTGCGAGAGCAACCCCCATCTTGAAAGAGAAATAAAGCTTCCGACGATCAGAATGTCCCATCGCGTACAACTTAGCCGGAGCCTCGTAGAGAGCCCTCCAAGAACAACAACGGAAGAACTTAGAGTCACGACGACCATCGGCTACGTCGCTGGAGTACTGCCACAGAAGCTTCTCTCTGTTTGGCTCCGGGACTGATGATCCCATTTGGCCTCCCATTATTATTTTGTTTCCAGTAATTATTCTGACAAAATCTAAAGAACCTTGAGAGAGATTCTTACAAATAAGAGAGATGTTTCTTGATATAGTATTTATCAAGGATTTGTTTTGTACTACTACACAATCAATGCATGCCTTTGGTTCATCATCTCTATAATTTTTCTATATGATTTTTTTTTATTATGAATATATATCATCTGTCGCAACTAGTCTACATTATAATTTTGATGATTACCCCGTTTATAATTTTTTTTGTTGTTGGTTGACATCAATCATTAAGCTATATAACCACTAAACGTGTCAAAAAATGATTTTTAGACGTGAGAACTGTGGAGCTGTAAATGTATGAATGGAAAAGTAATATGCCGTTTAATCAGATTATTTGTTTTTATTATTGATTGATTTGGTTCTAATGGTGTATGTAACAAAAAGACTGATATAGTAATAATTATAATAATCTCTAAATCTACACGTTTTTAGGAAAAGGTCGCATTACTTGTTTGGCTCAGGTACATAATAATAACATATTGACGAGTAAGATTGTCCCAAACAGTTTGGATAAACAACCTGAGAATTAAATCTTCGAGGACCTGTGCGATGTAAATGGACCAATGCGAAGGTGAGTAAATTACACACATTGGAAAGTTTCATGGTCGTGACACTCTCATGAGTGTGACATTTTTGAAACTTACTACCGCATCGCATGTACTACTCCCTTACTAATGCTCAAAAGCCAAGCCTCCTACCCTACCCAGTGTGCCCATCCTCACATGAGATTGATTATTCCTAAATTCTTATAACAATATGATTTGTGGATTTTGACTGACGTCGACAGTTTTCTCCAAACTGTTTAAATTATTGGTATTGCTCACAATAATAACTATCATTGCACAATACATAAATAGTCAAATTAGATAAATTTACAATCAAAGTTTTAGATATTGTGAATACGTTTTCAGCTTATTTGGGTTCATGCATGGTGTCTACGTTTTGGTGTTCAGGCTCTCAGCAAACCTGTGAACCAAAAAAAAAAAAGAAATAGAAGACGACGACCTTTGAAGATGAATCATATCATGTGTGACATAACGTAATAGCCACCTTCACGAAATAAAATAAAAATAATGCTGTAGAATATCTTGCAATTTTACAATATTTTGATTAGGATATTTTGTGATGAAAACATGTGTCCAATGATTAAACCAACTACATAGTATTTTTAATTCAATGAGAAATAGAAATAACACAAAAACTTTTATTTGACTTTTACCAAATCATTGATCAAATAACTCTAAACAAAGAACAACATGAATTTTATATAATATACGTGGCTCGAATCAAATATGATTTTGAATAACAATACTTTTTCTACGTTAAGATTCTATAGTGATAAAAAAAAAAAAGATTCCAATGTGACCAATAAAAAATAATTCTGGAACTTTTTATTTATTTTAGTTTGATCTTTAAATTGGGCTAAAAAATATAATCAGTTTTGGTGTGTCATTATGGGCTTATTCTGTCAAATAAAAAATGGGCCAAGTGAGTAAAGCCCATATATTTTTCAAACCAATGTTCCAAACTACACTTTGAAACTCTCCACCCAAAAACTGTGACCATATCTTCCTTATCCATATTTCTCACAAAATCTTCCATTTGCTCTCTGAGAAAACAAAAATGATGTCATCAATGGCACTTTCATCTGCTTCCCTCTGCTCTTCTTTCGCTTCTCAACATCCCAAACTCTCCATCACTGCTTCTCCTCCATTGTTCCATTCCCAAACAACCAAACCCATCTCTGTGAAACGTAACATCGTTACTCTAGCAGCTCCAGAGGCGCTCACGGGTGAAACAGTCACAGGAATTGAATCTTCAGACAACACTCCACAACCAACAAAAAAGGTAATAACAACAACACATTATTATTCTTCTTCTTCTTGTTCTTGCCTATTCTTGTGTTTCAAAACCAATGAATTGAATCTTTGTTGTTTGAAGGAGGTGAAACAAGATGAGAAGTCAAGAGTGGTTCTCAAGTTTGTCTGGATGGAGAAGAACATTGGATTAGGATTGGACCAACATGTACCTGGACATGGTACAATCCCACTTAGTCCTTACTTCTTCTGGCCAAGGAAAGATGCTTGGGAAGAGCTCAAGTCTACTCTTGAAGCTAAACCATGGATCTCTCAGAAGAAGATGATCATTCTCCTTAACCAAGCCACTGACATCATCAATCTCTGGCAACAAAGTGGCGGCAATTTAACTTCTCAATAATCTCTCTTTTTGATTTCTGCATTTCAAGAGTTCACTTTGTTGTCTATGACAATTGCTATTGAGAGTGTATTTTTTTTGGTTTATCTAAACAAAATCCAATCACATTTCAACATAAAAGATTCATTTTATTGCAAAGAGGATCATAATAAAAGCTAAAATTTAGCAACTCTGAGTTGTTGTTTCCTGGAACTGGAAGGACATATCAAACGCTTGATGGTTGAGATTTTGCAAAGAAGAGCTTCACCATATGATTTGGAGACTCTCCGGTCACCGGAATAAGTACACGTCAGTGTCACTCTCTTCTCCAACACACTCACCAATATTGAATATGTTTCTGCTCCAAAAAGAAAAAAAAACAGAGAAAACAAACATGAGAGGAAGAACAAAAAGTGTCTCAGCTCGAGATGTAAGACAGACTAGTTCTTACCGATCATTCTTGACATTATGTCGGCGACTTTCTCTTGGCAGTCACTACATCTGATGTCTGCTGATAGAACAATCTCCTGAATCTGATAACAAGACAAGATCACTAAAAGAATCCACAGAGTTGAATCATTTAAGATAAAAAGTGTTATAAAGAGTAACGTTACGAACAAGTGGCATGGATAACGATGCGACAGAAGCGAGACTGGTTTCACTTGTTCTTGAAAGTTTGCTTCTTAGTGATGTTCCAAGTTCTTCCTCGACGATTTCAGACAGAGTAGCCATGACACTCTCGTTGTACAAGGAAGATGGATAAAAACAGCCAAACAGGAATGAAGAATCCTATATAAACAGTCTCCTTGTACAAGGAAAGATAAATAAAACAAAACTGATGAATACTAAAGAAACCACCAAAGTGGGAAACGAAGAGTGTCCTTGTCCGAAAAGGATGAGTTAGCAAAACTTGTGACAGAGGAAGCCCATCTTTGCTTTTGCTTTAATCTATGGAGAAAACTAAGTTTAAAGACTCACAAGAGACATGTTAACACACAAAGACAGATATTAATATGCTTTGGATCCATGACTTAGTGTTAATTTTTCTGAGTAAGAAAGTCAAGACCTTTTGGTTCCTCTGTTTTTTTCCTCTCTGCATTGTTTGAAAAAGATGCTTCACTCACCAAAATGCAACCCCACCAATATCACTCAAGTGGTGGATTGCTTCTGAGATCTGACTAAGTCTCAACAATTTATATAGTTCTTTACCTTTTTCTCCTTACCCCACCTTTGGTAAAGCCAATCATAGATAGATCAAAAGGGATATTAGGTTTAAAAGGGGTTTAAGAATAAGACAATGGGTTTATTATAGACGCTCCTAAAGTCTTGCACAGACTGTAAACTCTCAGTGAATTATATCAAAACGGAACAAAATGTTGGAAATAACAAAACTTGTTGGATTCTCTTATGGTCCCAGTTTCCAAGAAACATCAATTGTTACCAGCTACAAAGTTACACAACTTACCAGCAAAGAGCATCAGTTTCATTTGTTGGTCCCGTTTGGATGCTGCACAAAACAAACACCTTACGGGACATGACAAGGACAGAGTTAACTTGCAGACCATTAAGATAATCTAGTGTCCTCAACTTCTGAGTATCGAACTATTCAGGAGGTGGTAATCATAACATTCAACACAGGTAAGAAAAACAATGTATCATATGGACCACTAAAGATGAAATCAAGGTAGGAAGATAGTTTTATTTGATGATACATAGGTTACATGAAAAGGAAAATCCCACCAGACCAAAAAGAAAACAAATCATCTCTATGCTAAAGAGAGTTGAAAAAAGATAACTTAATTCTATGAAAAAAAAACCCACTGATTTAATGCCTAAAACACTAGCGAGGTAATGCTATTACCTACTTCTACTGCATCCAAAATTTGCTCCCTGTATTAAAGCTCTATGCCCTACTGTTACAACATACGTACACAACGAATTTGGATGCCATTACGAGCTAATCTATAATCCATTCCAAGAAATCTTGCGAGTCACAGTAATCTAGAAACCCAAAATCGCATTGAGCAGATGCCCATCAGGTGATATGTACCTCACAAGAAGAAACGCAACTTCATCACCAAGCTGATCATCACGACATTAATAGACCAGTAGTCAAAGGCTGCCCAACCGAAGAGCCAAAAGAATCTCCTTCCATGAACTTGCAGTTCTCACAATCCAAAGATCTTTCACTAGAGAAACCATCAGTCAAGTTAGGATCGTGTGGACAGCAACTGACAACTCGATTCCGCTTCCTCGATTTTTTCCACTTTAAGTCAGAATTACCAAGGACATCGTTAAGAAGATCTGGAATTGGTCGCTTAGGTAATGACTTTTTGGTTGTTGCTACTGGAAGACACATTGTGCCTTTAGCCTCCCCATTTGGTGACATCCCACCATTACCAACACTAACTTCAGATGGCTTTACATCAGGTTTCACCTCCATCTCTTTTTTCTTCATCAAAGATAAGACCGAACTCACGAGATCAGATCTTGATCTTATATTAACCCACTCATCTTCCAACCATTCCCGAGATTGTCTAAGGTCCCTACGATGGAAGGCAGACATTTTCTTTTCGCCTGAGAGAAAACAACCAAAAAAATAATAGTTAGTCCCACATAATAATAACATTTAGATCTTCAGCAAATCTGCAAAAAAAAATTCCATTTAGAGGTGTTTTAACTCACCTGGCAGGTAAACTTCAAATTTGTCTTCAGACACTTTCTGCATTACGATCCCTTCCCACCATCCATCACACCACCACACATCCACAGGCATACCAACACCAACAGCCCATACATCATTTTCTTTGCTGGGCTTCAGCATTGGACGTACTACTTTCCGTCCTTTAATTCTAAGACCCTCCAGACTATCACCAGCAGCAATCTGAGATGTCAAAACCCACTCCTGCAAACGAAAAGTGGGACATGTTAACAAACTGGACAGAAGAAACAAAACCAAAGGGTGGGTTTTAAAATGTGTACCTCTAGCTTTTTAGATTCATCATCTGCATCCTGAATATCTTGGTACTGGACCTTAACCTTATCCTTGTGTTTCTTTAATACCAGTGCCGTAAACCAACAACCTCTGATGCCACTATCTTCGGAAAGAACTTCAACAAGTGACCCCTTTTTAATGTAATGGGAAGAACTATCTTCTGCAGCCTTGCACATAGAAGCATCTGAAACACCCAAAACAGAATCTGGACTAGACTTGCAATCACCTTTCATGTCACCTGCAGTTGCTACATCCAAAGTACCAACAGGACTAGGACGACGCCTTTTCCTTGATCTAATACCAACACAACCTACCAATGGAGCTCCTACTCCTGGGTCAATAACAGGTGCTTGAGCACCGTCAACTGATTTTAAAATGGATACATTCAAGTATCTAAGCATTTTTTGTCTCCAGTAACCTTCTAATTCTGTAATGTCATAAGGCTTTATGTCATCATCTCCATATAATTTCTGGCAGAAGAAAGCTACTGGCTGAGCATGCATTGGCACCTTAAGAAATTTCTCATAATGCTGAGGACTGAGGACAGTAGCAAAATCATCTATGCACTCAATGTTGAGATCTTGACGATAAAGAGACAAGAAAATCTCTCTCTCATTAATATCATCAGGTAAAACAAAACCAACCTCCTCAGTTTTGTGAAACCACCGTGCCACGACCATCTTTTTGCCTTTAGAATCCTCATAAAGGTCTTCTAAATATGCAACAAGTCTCTTACCATGCTCAACTAAAACATACACAAAATCTTTCACCTACAATAAATTTGTAAAAAAAGGATGGTGAGCTATATAGCACAAAGAAAAGTAATAGCAAAACAAACACCAGGTGAACTTCAATAAAGACATTAAAATAAACTCACAGAAATTCTAACACCATTCCGGAGAAAGGATGGATAATGCTTACGCCGTTTCTTGCAAGTCCAAGAAGAACCCATCCACGAGTCTTTTTTGGTCTGACGAATAGGCTCCTGAAATTTCCCATTCTGTAAAGAATCAAAAGAGAAAAGTGGTTAACAATTCATACTCGAACAAGAAATCACTCTATACTCACAAAAAAAAATATCTTAAAAGCAGTACCATAAAAGAGCTCATATTAAATCCTCCAGCATCTTTTTCAGTCATAATAGTAGCTGGTACATCTGCTACATGAGGCATCACACCTAAAAAGTTCAAGAAAACCAGTAACAAAAGATCAGCAAGACATATACAAAAAAAACGTTAATCTCAATTTAGATAATCAAACAAAACTTGAAGAAAAAAATATCAATTCGTGCAGACATTGCTCAGTACCAAAAGGTGGAAACCGGATCTGTCTGCAGCAAAATTTAAGTCATTAATATGTTTTAGCTGCAAAAGGCGCAACGGAACCATGTAAGATCTCTAAAAGACAACAAAGAACAATAATATCTTCAAGTTAATTGTATAAACAATATCTCAATTCAGAAGCATAAGCCTTTCTAATCACACCCTCCAATCGAAAGAAAAAAATCGTTCCTTTCAGATTCTAAACTACTTAGAGAAGGATGATTCTAAATACCCACGAAATCAAATTATCAAAAGAACGAAAAAAAAAAAAAATCGACAGAAATTTCAGAAATCGATACGAACCCAACTAAAAAAAAACCCATATTGAGCTCTCCAGATCTAAAATTTTCAAAACCTAGAAAAGGGCAGAGATTGAGAAAGAAAAAAGAAAAATTTACCAGAAACAATAGAATCGAGCCAATTGGAGACATCTTCTTTAGAATTAAGCTTCTTCAAAACAGAGCGATTCTTCTTCAAAGCGTATCTAAAAGAGATGCGTTTAGAGCTTTTGACCCTCCCAACAACAGCTAGATCTGCAATCCCATCTTTCCTCTCCAGATAATAATGAACCTCAACCTTGCCTTTACCGTTCTTCACATGCAGTTCATTCCAGCCGCAATACGACGGCGTTTCTGAAGACCACGCCATTGTTTTTTTTTTTTTCGATTTCTCAAATCGGAACCTCACAAAAAAAAAAAAAAAGAACCCTAATTTTGATGAGCGCTCTTGGGTCTCTCTCTATCTTTGTGTATACGCGTGAAGTGATGAAACCAGAAGAAAGAGAGGCGGAATTTGAATAATATATAAAAAAAAAAAAAAAAAAAACAGAGGAGGGAGGGAGAGAGAGAGAATTAGGGTTTCGAATTTGGGGATAAAGATTAAGGGTGGTGATTGGATCCACGTCTATGATCCGGAAGGAGCGTGGTTTCATTAATTACGGTATTATCTTCTTTTATTAATGAATTTACGATAATATCCTTAGGGAGGGGGAATTTAAATTTTTATTTGCTTTCGTCATGATTTTAGGGATTTTTTTTCTTTATTAAAAATGGCTATAAATAAAAAAGAGACAAAAGACAAGTTGTGTAATAAAAATTAAATAAAAAAAAGATCGAAACGCGTGATTTACGGAGTTTTTTATTTATTAGTAGAGGAAGACTTGCTCTATCTGTTTGACAGCTGTGCTTTCACGTCTTTTTTGGATTATTTGTTTTTCCTTTTAATTAGATTTTTTTTGTTCAGTATCTGTTTGAATTTAAATTATGGATCTTTCGAGATTAACAAATATGGAAATGATATAAATTCGTAATCTCTCATATTTTGACTTTTGATTCAGTAAATCCGGCTGGACCCGCGACCCGGCTAATAGTTTGGTCCGGGTTACCTCTAAAAACTAACTCAATTTCAAGAGGATATCTGATCGATTCAGAAGTTAGAAGCAAAATATGTAACCAGACAAACGTAAAGGGACTAAAGTGAAAATTTACAAAAGAAACTGAAACATTAATCGTCGTCTCAGAACCCTAGTAGTATCTCGTGTATATATAAGCAAGTGATAAAACTCATAGATCATTTACTTTATTATGAAAGGAAATCTCATATCTCCAAATTTGCATAAAACTCATATACGACTTTTTTTTTTTTTTGACAAAAGAAAAAAAAGTTGTATGAGTTCATGCAAATTTTGAAATATGGAGACTCCTCAAAATGGTTTGAATTCGCAAGTGTTCATTCGGGGGTAAGATGTTTGAATTTTCTCCAGCTATTACTAATCGGATGTTCAGCATGAAGTTTCAAAATATGTTTATTTAGGCCATGAATGGAACATAGTTTTTACTGGTTTTTAGATTTTGGTTTTTAGTTTTTGGATTTTGGATTTTGATTTTTTAAGTTTTTGATTTTTGGTGTAGATTTTAGTTTTTGCAAAATCTTGAATGGTAACTTGATTAGTTTTTGGTTTTTTTTGTATAATAATTATTTTTTAAATAGTAAAATAAAAATTATAAATTATTTTTTAGAGATAAAAAAATACAGTGATGCAGAAAACAAAAATACGTTTATTGCAAACAGAAAACACATTATTGCAAAAGTACTATCATCATCATCTAGAAATCTATAGTGATGCAGAAATTTCATCCCGAATCCCTTTCATATACTGCATCGGAGTATTGTTTTGCTCTAATTCTTCATCTGAATCAGAATCTTCTTCAGCTATATGGTCTGAATTGATGTGTTTGGTGCTGAAAAGCCGATCCATTATATCGAGGTCGATAAGAGGATTTGCTCGGAGCTTCGAAGCAATTGGTGTTTCCTATATATATATAAAAGATTTAATATATTAGTTTACTATATATGTGGTTAACTAACAATATCATGTGATAGGATACGTAAATATTACCTTAATACGTTCATCCCACCATGAGTCGTCCATGTCAATAGCTAGAGTGGTGGGATCAAGTCCAACTCCAGTTTTTTCGATCAGACGACAATAAACATCATATAGCTTTTTGAAACTGTAAAATTTGTTTTTTAGTGGAAGCCATTCAAGATCGTGACCTGTGGCTTCTTGAAATCCTTTTCTAATTCTCGCTTTACTCTCTTTCTTTAGAGGGCCAATACGTCAATTAATAAGCTCCATCTCAGTCTCATATATTTCAAGTAAATGATGAACCATACTATCGGTCCATTGAATCTTCGGCTTTATATCATATTAATTATTTACATACACATAATTAGTCAAGGTAATTTTGTACTACGGTAGGATAGACATCACTAGAAAATAAACATATCAACTAAATAAGTACCTCTCTGGCATTTGATGATTGTCCTCAATAAGCCATACCTACAATAACTTTTAATGTAAACATCGTAACAACAAAATAAAATTTTCTAACTAAATAGTGTTAATATAAATAAATAATGGTGTTAGACTAAAATTTACCGCAAAAAATCCAAGCTTGATTTGCTTAGAAGTTTGCACTTATGGGATGGGAATGAAATTTTTGTGAGTGTAGAAGACAAGTATGAAAGGTAGCTCTTTTATAGTAAAAAAAAGTATATAAGAAAAATTAGTTTAATAATAACAAATATGCAAGTCTTGAGGAAATATTCGTAGAATAGGTTTTAGTTTGTTCCTTGCACAAAAAAATAGTTTCGTTTGTTTTGGAATTTATAAGTAAACTAAAATAAATAAATATATTAGGAAAAAGAAAAAGAAAAAAAATCACGTTGAAAAGTGAAAACTCACAAAATGTGGTTTTTAGATTTTATGAAGAAAATGCTAAAATCCTCCAAAAACTAGTTTTCCTAAATTTTAGGAAATCTATTTTTTCATAATCTTGAATGGCTTCAAAAATGGATTTTCCATAATCTAAAGCCAAAAAACAATGTAAAATCTAGTGCCATTCAAGGCCTATAATTTTTGGTTTTTGATTTTTGATTTTTGGGATTTTAGTTTTTGTAATAAATTTTTTTTTTGTTAATTTTAAAAATATTTACATTAATGTTTATAAAGAAAAACTACAAACTAGTTTGTTAAAAAACTTTGGAATCTATTTAGTATAAAATCTTGAATGGAGAAAAAATTGGTTTTTGAAAAACAAAATCCAAAAACGTAGAATCTACTTGCCATTGGAACCTTATTCTCGGATAAATACTTGTTACTATTAGATTCTGAATTACGAGTCAGAACTTGAAGAGATGAAACATATGACTCGACAAGAGTTCGTTGCTCCTCTAAGTCGGTGATAATTTAATTTGTGATAGTTTATTTTGTTCACATATATGTTGCAAAAAATTCAAACTTGCTTCTTAACCAAAGTTAAGTACGTTTTTTTTTTTGTATATAAAGGAAACGCAGTGGATTCTCTAGGGGTGCATCCATGTACAGAGGTGTCACTAGGTTTTCGAAGCAAAGATCTAACTGGGATTTGAGAAACAAAACAAAATATATATTGTAAAAGATAGAGATATCTGGAATGTTAGATTGATCTTCATCGTCGTGTCTCTTACATATTTTAGAACATACGGAGGAAAGAAGAATGATGCCCAAATATCAAAATATCGCTATTTGTTTTTTTTGAAATAATTCATATAATTGAAATGTTGACATGTTGGCAAATATTAAGGTGATATGTATTATTGTTATGTGGAAAAAAAATGTATTATTGTTATAATTTTATTGGATAAACATATGAACTGTCAACACCTCGCCCTGTGACTTTTATCCGAACCGAGATTTAGACAAATCGGTTTGGGTTCGTTTATTTATCGGTTGCAATCGGAAACATTTCTGCAAGTAGTTCGGGTATGCATTCGGTTGGGTTATGTTATGCATAACCGAACAGGTAACCGATTCATCAAAACATCATCAATCTGTCGCCGTTTTCATCATCCAACATTAGAGGTTTTCATCATCTAATCGTCTTCATGGTTGATTCGGTTCAAATCGGAAGCTTTTTCCATTACCCCAAAAACCCGAAAACCTATTCGAACCGAACCAAAAAATTTTAACGGTTAGTTCGACAACATTTTTCATTATCCGAAAACCCGAAGAACCGAGAAACCCAAACCGTGTTGATCCAAAATACCCACAGTTGCAGACCTTCTGGCAGAAATACTCTCTCGTTCATTTCTCTTTTGTTTAGTCCACGTAGGAGTAAAATCAGGTGAGCTGTATTAATGTTCTAATTTAATAGGGTAGAGATTTTTAATGAGGTGTCAACACATGCTTCAAAGTTGAGGCTGAGGAGTCATGCTCTAGAGGGAAACAATTCTTCTTTTATTGTATTGATGTTATGCTGCAGATTGCGATTTTGAGATCTTTGGAAAAATATGACCAACATCATCATCCTCTTCACTAAACTTGAAAACAAGGTACATGCATTCAAATGTTACTTAGTCCTAATTAAAAACAAGGTATATGCATCATATATATATATATATATATATATATTCTCTTTCACAAATATTATCATTTTAACACTTGTTCTTGAAACAAAAAAGTGTCATTGTATGTTTCTACTGCAAATTTTAAGATTAAATCTCTTTTTTATCTCTTTTACTTAGAAAGAGAAAAAACTTTGGTGTGCATTATATCAAAATGACACTCTTTTTGAAACAGAGGGAGTATATATATTCTTATATAATGTTTTCATATTTATATTTTCTACAACTTTTCTCTAGGTATGTTTTGGTTTTAACTAATTTTATATATAAATTCTTAAATAAATGTGATTTTGAATTTTGCAGGAAAATTTTGTTGGATCTCTTCTTTTAATTTGATCTCATCTTTTGCCCAAAAAAATTGATCTCATCTTTCAAGAATGTGATGTGCCACTTAAGCAATTTTAATTTTGATTTTTTCTGAATAGTTAAGTTTGATTTTTTTTTATTTTTACTGAAACTAACAAAAACAAATAATTATAAGATTTAAGTTTAAAAAATGACACATGTCAAATGGAAAAATAGTATATTTAATAATATTTTAATTATGCTAAACCAAAATTGTAATTTAAATATATTATATAATAAATTATAATTAAATATATTATATAATTATGCTAAACCAAAATTGTAGTTTAAATAGCAATGTAAAAACAGAAAATAAAAGAGTTGTAAATTCAAATGGATTAAATGCTACGCCTAGGAAAATTCACACGAAATCATGGAAAATTAGATCAATCAATTAATCAAGCAGGATTCAACAATTAAGCAACGTTCTTGAACTCTAAATACAATTGTAAAATAAATTAGTTTTCACTGCAAATATTATCTAAATTTAAAACACGAAAATACAAATATTTTTGCAAAATTCAAGTTTAAAACCAGCAATAAAATCAAGTTTAGATAAGTTCACAAAATCACTAATTTTCAAATCTCGTTGCAAAAAATAATTTTGCTCACCAAAGTTTTTGTTAGGAAAATCAATTATATTCTCATTTCAATCAATAATCCTAAGATCTAAATTCAGATGACTAATCAAAGATCTAGCATTTAAAACAACATATGGTGATGAACAAGAAAGATAATGAATCCAAACAATCAATCAATCTAACAATCCATGAAATCCCTAATGAGAAATGCTAAACCTAACAAGCATATCTACTCAGACATAATCAATGAAACATAAATCATATTCTGAATAAATTGCATTAAGAAATTAAAAGAAGATGTAAAGGAGTCTGAATCTTCTCTGAAGGAGTTTTGATTCTTCACTCCAAAATCTCTCTAAAAATCTCTCTCTCAAAAGTTGCAGGGAAAAATAAAGCTTACGTATAAAAAATGACCTAGAAAATCTATTTATATTCCTAAAACACGTCTAGGGACTAATGATACAAATATGGAAAACTTTAGAGCGGTTTTGTAAATCTTCGAAACTTTGGAAATTTTTTGGATTCATCTTGTGGATACATCATCGATCGGCGCCATCACTTGTATCGGTCGATGCATCCTTCTGAATTTGTCTCTTAACTTCACAGCTTAGCCTCAATGCTCTAATGTGCTCCAAATCCTCCTATTTTTGCTTTATTATGCTCTCATCCATGTTAAATTCTATAAGACTTGTAAACAATCACAAAGAACCTAAAAACACATCAAAAGATTTTAAAAGACTCTTTATATCATGGTTAAAAATCACAAAAATCATGATATATCACTATTTTATGTCAGTTTCTTCAGACTTGGTAAGCTTCTTCTTCTTCACTGTTCAGTTTTTATTCCAAAGAAATGAGTTTCATTCCAATGCTCTTTAATGGTGATTCGTTTTCAAGGAGTGTTAAGCTTTTGTTCTATAGCTCCGTTAGAAACCCTCTTGATCATACAAATCTAACGCAATGTTAGAATATTTTGTTTTATTGTCTCATAATCAAATCGTTATATTTTCTACACCGGTTTTTAAGTTTCTTAGACTGGTTATGGACTTGTACGGCTGTGATGAATAACAGTTTTTGATTTGGTTAAGTTTTTATTTGTTTATTTTTCTTTCATCTTTCTTCTTCTTTGTGATGGTCTTCCTCTCTCTTTGTTTGCTTGTCACCTTCGTCCACGAAAGACAATCTTTGTCGACAACGGTGACAAACAAATGCAAGACGGATGAAGGCGGATTCTAGGAAGACGAAGATGAAAAAACAAGAGTCTTGAGCGAACCAGTCCACATGAAGGAAAGAAAAGTATCCTTAGACACCTTCGATCGTTTCCTATATTGATCCCTACGAGATACCATCTTCTTGCGGTAGTGATGATATGTGTGTGAAGATTCAAATTAAATATGGATTACATTTGTTATTTTAGTCATGGATCTGATTGCAAACGTATTGAACAAAATCTATTCGACAAAGTAATTCTTTCTGTAATATTTTATTGAATTGATAAATACATTACAAACTATACTAATTTTAACATTACACAATCCAAACCCAAGTCTCATGCATCAACT
This sequence comes from Camelina sativa, assembly GCF_030686135.1. NCBI lineage: Eukaryota > Viridiplantae > Streptophyta > Magnoliopsida > Brassicales > Brassicaceae > Camelina > Camelina sativa. The sequence continues at coordinate 21,097,130 of NC_141886.1, read as the reverse complement.
AAACTCTTAGTAGACAATTGTAATTCCTCCTTAACCGGACTACTACTCTCTTCTTTGCTATGATGCACTTGAACCGGTTTATACGTGTAAATCTTGGCGCACCATAGATAATACACGAAATTAACTACTTGTAACAGAGTTATTAACCAGTAAAAATACTCAAGCCTCCCTCGGTTCAAATTGTTATCCGGTAACCAATTGCTCCCGTCTGGTTTAGCACTGAATTTATGAACCAGAGTCACTAGCAAAGTACTCGTATAGTTTCCTATCGATATCGCCATCCAAAAAAGTGCCGTCGCCGTGCTCCTCATACTCTCCGGCGCCTGATATCAAATGAGTGATTAAATCGTTAGTTATTCAGTTATAAAAGTTAGTTAGTTAGTTAGTTATACTCCTAACTAACTCTCTGCTTGTATAGTGTGGTTACATTACCTGATCGTAGAAGAACTCTAAATGTCCAATGGACATGAAAGCCTCGGCGACTCCATGGAGACCATACTGAGGAACCAACCAAAGAAACGAGATTGGAACAATCGTGTGAGGCTTATCGAGAAGGCCATGTTCGACCGCGACTTGTTTCCTCTTGATCTCGATGAATCCAGCAACAAGCGTGGCGATGATCGAGATTACGAATCCGATTCCCATACGGGTGAGGTAAGTGATACCTCTCTCGCGTCCCGTGAATTTACGGATTACCTTGACGAAAACGCGGTCGTAAAAGATGATTGTGCTGAGCATCGCGACAGTGGTGAAGACGGACATTGAACCGGCTGGGATTTGGAAAGATTTTGTGAGGTGACGGTTCATGGTTTTGGCTTGTTGTAATGAGAAAGTTCCTTGTTGAGCATAGGCTGTGATTAGGAGAATCCCTGAGGCTCCTATTGGACCCATTCGGATCACTGATTTGAGCTCTTCGATCCGGTGGACTGTGCTTAGCCTCCAATAGTTGGGGATTTGACCTGGTTTCATATTGTCTTGCTCTGTCACTATTGCCGCCTTGTCCAAGAAACTACAATATAAGAGTAGAGAGTTAGTTAATTATAAGATAAATGCAATTATATTTTGGTTTTAATATATGGGATTGGTAAAAATGTTAGGATGTGTTGTTAATATTATAATTTGGCTTTACTTTCTTGAGATTGTAGTGTTAGTTTTTGATGTATGATTTTTCTTTAAAACATTCAAATAAAATAGTTTTAGTTTTAATAGAAGAATATTATAAAGAAGAAAAAAAATATTTAGTAGGTAGGATAACGAAACATGTGAGAACTTGAATAGATAATTTTAAAACAAAAACAATTTCAAAATTTCATTTTAAAATCTACAACCATTCAAAGTATTATGTTTTGAAAATTAAGCAAGAAAAATAATTGACACATGAAAAGAATTTTAGCCAGTCATTTACTATTTGATTATCTAAGTCTTACTATTTTCGAAATGGGTCCAATAAATCCAATTATTGCTCATGCATATGCCAAAAGAAAATGACAACTTTTAATATATGTTGTCTTCTTGTTTTTGGAATTTCCCTTTCTCTACAATGAATCACCGATTACAATTATATATGATGTATGCATTTTTGTGGTTTTACCTCTAATTTGTCTGGTTTCACCTAGTGGACGAGTTGTTGTACGATTACTCAATTGTTTACGTTACTATATTTGATTTCAAGTCTTCAGGTCGTATTGACATAAATATCAGTTCTTATAGATTCAGATTCTAATACGTCTCCTCGTGACTACTATCTGGATAAATAGTCAAACAATTACACTATCTTATAATAATATAATTCGATAATCATATTCATTCCGAGGTTGATATTAAACTTTTATATAGAGGGATAATGAATTAGAACATACACAAGAAGAGCCATGAGTAGAATATATTACCTCATATGTTTGGTATGGGTGAGTTTACCATCTAAGGAGATAGGAGCATCAATCTCATTGTTGGAATAGAGAAGAGAAGGATCAGAAACCATCCTCAGTTTTCTTTTGCGAAACGCCGACACTCCCACTTGGATCAAGCGGGTAAACGGACTACCCGCGGGATCCAAGTGACGGTAAAGTTTGAAACCACCGGCAAAAGCAATAACGGATAAGAACATAGCTACTGTCGGGATGCCTAAACCTAGACCCCACCCAACGTTATCTTGGATCCACACAAGAACCGTCACCGCTAGTAAAACTGCCGCACCCATAATAAAGTAGTACCTAGATTTCCAACACATCAACATAATTCATTATTTCGGATTCGAATAAGTAAAAAATTATACAATTTAATTTTGAAACCTAGCGAGGAACTTGTTCTTTTTTTCGGGTAAGAAGAAGATTAATAACACATTGAGTTACCATCAAAACTCTTGCAAATAAATATAGAGAAATACCCTAAAATAGCACTAAAACAAGTTTTTTTTCCAAACTTAGCACACATTACATAATTTTCTAAAAATAGCACTATTTAACACATTAAAATATTTAAAATTAATTTTTAGAATTTTGTTTTTTAAGTTTGGGTTCTCAATTTCACATTTAGGTTATAGTTTTGAGAGGTAGGGTTTAGTATTTTGAATTTAGGATTTAATTTTCATAGATTAATTGGTGCTATTTTTGAAATTTTAGGGATGTTGTGCTAATTTTAGAACAAAAACTTATTTTTGTGCTATTTTTGAGAATCTCCCATAAATATATGATCACAGTAAACGTCTAAAAAACTTTTTAATAGAAAATGATTAAGTAGCTAATAGCTGCAATTTTTTAATTGAATAGTTATGTACTTATGTTACAAAGTCATGTTAGCTATATAGTCTCTTAGTTTAAGACAAAAATACAGTAGTATATGTTTCAAACATGCTAGGTAATCCTAGTACTATTTCAATAATTAAAAACCTTAATTTACAGCCAATTTGAACAGTTATTAAAATCTTCAGGAATCTATTAAAGGTTTTAATTATTGACACGTAGAAAGATATAAAAATATACCAGTTGAAGTACTTCCAGGTTTTGGTGGTTTGATTAGGATCCGACTCGTCGAACTGATCAGCACCAAAAGCAACAACACATGGTCGGATCCCACCCGACCCGAGAGCTCCAAGAAGAAGAGCTACGTACAATATACACAAACCTCTTCTCCGTGACATGGTGGTGGCCTTAGCGTCGGTACGATTGCCGATACCGTAAGCAACGTCATCCCCTATATTTTACAATATATTTTCTCGTTAGAATAATAAAGAATGATCTAGAAAACGGAAACTACTAGATCAAGTCTGGTCATAAAGACACTAAACCTTAGTTTATTACAATGGTTTAGTACTGACTCATTTAGTTGTGTATAAACTTACTGTTTGGTAGATGATGGAAGCAAAAGTGATGGTCCAGAAGCGGCCGGCAAAAGAGTCGGCGACAAAGGCACCGATAAGAGGAGTAAGACTGGAAGTTCCGGCGAAGTTTGTGAGAGTATTGGCTGCTTTGGTTAACGGAAGGTGAAGCTGTGTTGTTAAATAGCTTATCATGTTTGCGTGAAACCCAACCACCGCCAACTTCTCACATATCTCGTTCGCTAATTATATCATTAGAGATTATTATCAGCTTCATAATTTTTTTTACGAAAGATCAAATAAATTGAATATATAGTATATTGTCGTACCGAAGATGAAGGGCATGGTGATCATTCCACCCTTTGGTCGGGTTCGTCTTCCATGAAGTGCTTTTTCTTCTTCACTGATCTTGTTCTTGCTCTGCTCCTCCTCCATGTTCTTGAGTGTTTTTGCTTGTAATAGTTAATTATGTTTAATATATTTTGTTTGTTGTAAGTAAACTTGTGTAAGTGTTGAAAATGGTATTAACCAAGAGGGCAATAATATTTATAGGCTTTTTTGGGTTTATAAAATTAATTGGGTGCTTTATAGTGGCTCTCGTCCGTACGAGATCTATAAAGGAACGCGACTGTGACGTCTACTGTTTTACCAGCCACGAGTTAAACCAGATTTGGTTTACGTGGACCGGATTGAGTTTCTGGATTCCGGTTCATTATTTAGTAATATCTTGGGAATTTGATATCTTGAAGATGTGACAATGCTTCAACCGACACTCATTCTAGTTTACCAAATCTACCATTTCGGTAACTTTTAACTTTTTGTCAATCGAACGAACACTAGGAGAGAACGAACATGAACATGAACATGAACAAATTAAACATTACGTAAATGGACTATACCAAAAAAAAAAAAAAAAAAACCATTCTTCTAAGTGAGGTTAATTTATGCGGCCATGAGCCTAGAAGCATTATTAATCGAAGAAAAAACAAAAAGAGTGTATCGAACGTAGTTTTAAAAAACTAAATTCAATTACACAACCATCTAATTTACATACTATTTTTTTTTCTGCTATCATTCAATTTGTTTATTTGATAACATACATACAAAATATACATATCAAATTTACAAAGATGTATGTACGTATTTCAGTATTAAAAGCAAATACTATCTTAAACAATATAATATCTTAAAATAAATTACTATCAATTTTTGGAGAAAACATCAATCCATTTTGTAGCACAAGATGTATTCTAGTATAATTTAATTTTATTCGCATACTATATATAGAAAATATGATTTTGTTTAATAGTATGAACTATTCACCTAAGTTTGTGTAGAGATGACACATGATAAAAAAAAGAATGAAGTGGATCACTATTTCAGTATTTCCTTTTAAATTTTGAAGATACAGTATCTGTTTTTATGGTTGTATGTGTGTTTTCATCATCGCCACGATTTCCCAATTTTATAGTGTTTATCAGGCATACTGGCTTTCAAGACGCAATTGTGCGGATCAAAATCGCTAACACAAAATCTAATGGTGCATAAGTACCATCCAAAACTTATTTGTTTGAATAAGCGTTTGTTTGTGTATTATCTGCAGATGTACAACACATCAAATCGTAACCGCTAGTTCATTTTTTGTAGTATAAAAAAATCGAAAATGTATCAAAATTGAAATGATGTGACGATTCATTTTGAATTATATGACGTCAATTTGTAGTATATATATATATATATATTGTGAATATATTGCACTATAGAAAATATATATATATATATATATATATACTAAAAATTTGAAAGGGAGAAGTCAACTTAAAAAAGGACGCATGAGATTTTTGTGGGCTATTGGGATGCCGATTATGATCTCTATGTCTCGACTGGCAATTGCAGTTCACTATCTTTGTAGGCATACTTTGATACAACAATCCTATTAACCGAAAACAGAATCTTGAACCAAAACCAAAACTGATTCAAAATTAGCTCACTTGTCGGTTATAGTCCCAACAAGTATAAACCAAAACCGGTTTAAACTTCTTGATCAAATCTAATTCTCATCACTTATTAACGTATGTAAGAAATAAAAGTTTGGAGATACATCAATATTAGAACGAGTGCTAGCTCGTGTAGAATTTTCGCATGCGTCAGAAATGGATTGCAAGTGACTAGAGAGAGTTTGGGGAATGAGATCGTCCGAATGCACATCACATGGATGTGGGGACTCTACCTCCCTTTTTGCACACCAATCCCACTCTCTAGTGCCAACCAACCCAGTGACTTTCATTTTCATCGAGTCTTCTCTTCTTCTTTTTACTACCCATAAATGATAAATATCTCCCTCTAATAAATGATTATAAATTATGAAGAAAAAAAATGGCTAGCTACACGAAGTAATGGAGAATACATGGTCACACATGCCAAGTATACTATTATATACTCAACTACACGAAGTATATGTATTACATGACCACATGCATAAACTATATGATATTATGCGGTCAACATCATAGACATATATGCCATTACACCGGTCAACTGACTCCGGTGAAGACCGACATTGACTTCGGCGTTGACCAACACTAACAAAAAATATATTCTAAATTAAAATAAAAATAATAAATTAGTATACTAAATCATTTATGGGTTTTCATGACTAAAAGAAATATTCTATTCAATATCGAAATATTTTTTATATTTTCTAATATATTCATTTTTATAATTAGTTACTTTTTATTTTTCAAGCTAAAGTAAATAGTTTAATAAAAATTATTTATAATTATTTTCAAGATATAAAAATTCATTTATAATTATCTTCAAGATATAAAATCATTTAGATATTGAATAGTTAAAAGATATTAGATATTACAATATTGAATAGATATTAGATATGAAAAACAAATTTAATACAATATCTAAATATTTTTTTTTCCTAAATATATCCTGAATGTAAAATAGAGAATCCAAACCTTAAAAAAATTTCTAAAAATTAATTTAACATATTGTAATTGTGTAAAAGAGGATAGAATGAAAATGTTCATATGTTAAAAGTAAATATTGTGATTTTTTTTGTTGTTGTTTATATGTTATTTTGAGTATGTAAATTTTAAAGTAAAGAGTGTAAAATTTTGTATAACATTTAACATGCAAAATTTAGAGTAAAGAGTCATATACTCAATATTTTGCATATGATTTTCTAATGAAAGTAGTTGAATTTGATTTTATTGATTTTGTAGTATTTAAATAATCTGATTATGAGATATATATATATCTTGAAAATAATTATAAATGATTTTTATATCTTGAAAATAATTATAAATGATTTTTATATCTTGAAAATAATTATAAATGATTTTTATTAAACTATTTACTTTAGCTTGAAAAAGAAAAAGTAACTAATTATAAGAATGAATATATTAGAGATATATAAAAAATATTTCGATATTGAATAGAATATTTCTTTTAATCATGAAAACCCATAAATGATTTAGTATAATAATTTATTTTTTTTTAATTTAAATTTTTTTTTTGTTAGTGTTGGTCAACGCTGGAGTCAATGTCGGTCTTTGCCGGAGTCAGTTGACCGGTGTACTGGCATATATGTCTATGATGTTGACCGCATAACATCATATAGTTTATGCATGTGGTCATGTAATACATATATTTCATGTAGTTGAGTATACAATAGTAGACTTGTCATATGTGACCAGATCTATTTTTTTTCAATAATTCGTGTAGGTAGCTATTATTTTTCAATTATGAATAGTAGTATCAAGTAACATAAAGTGTAACCAAGCTGTAATGTCCTCACGATAATTAGGTTCATTCCTTTTCTTTTTTAAAATCATTCTGACATCAGGATTTATCATTTATGTTAAGTTAATCATAAAGTGGTCGAATTTAAAAGAAAAAATATTTGTTTTTCTGAAGGTGATGTCTCTTTCATCTAGAAACTATTTTATATGATGAAATTATTTTTTTCTTTTAATGGCTCGATAGCTTATGTCCCTCATATTCGTATATGTGCACTTCTTCACGTTTTATATTAATGCATGTTGATATTACAAGACTAACCAATTAAAAATGTTATATATATATATATATATATATATAACATGGACACAATGACATAATCCATTTATAATTTTCATATTTAAACAGAAGACAGAAGTTTAAGTGTTTTCTTAAACGTATCAATGTTTTCTATACGTCAATTACAGAAGTTTCGCATTATACTCTGGAGTTTACCAAATTCTAACTGTTGCAACTTGCAATCATATACTGATAAAAGCACGTTCTATGTATCACATTAATATCGTCTAGACTATACTACAGTTAAAGTTCGACTGGTTTAAAGTTTAAACTTTAAAGATACCTGGTGTGAAAACAAATTAACGATTATGGTTTAAATTGTTATCGTGTATGTGTAAAGTGGAGATATGGTCTCAGAGACTCAGATTTCATATATATTTAAGAATATCACAGACTGCCTGATAAATTATTTATGCAGATACATCCTAATCATGGACATATTATTTAATACATAATATGCATACATTAAACTACTATAAATATAGAATAATCCATATGTATCTTGTGGGTTTCATCTTTTTCCAATGATTGGTCGGTACTTGGTACTCTAAAATATACTTATGTTCGTAGACATGATGGCCTTTAAAAGTTTATTTCTATGTTTTTATCATTATTTACATGCATGTTTTCATAATCATACTGTTTCATATAATAAAAGCTATCAAGCGTGAATTTTTCTTTATTGAACTTTTATGAAGTATACATTCAAAAAATATGTTTTCTGATAATGCTTTAACATCTCTGATCTGTCAATCTATAAATCTCATTTTGTCGTCTATCTTATCTCATGTATATACTCCTTAATTTGTAGGGGGTTTTCCATGTTATATACGATCAACCAAAAACAAAAAAATTGAAAGAAGAGAAGAAGAAAAATAAGAATTGGCAAGGATCACATGAGATTGGCTCTTTATAAATCTGATCGACATATAATATAGCTGTCTCACTTTGCCTCCACACACGTATGATCAGCTTTTGTTCCCATCTCAAATCCGGCTATCTTTCTCCCATTCTTTGTTTGTTTGTTTTTGTTTTTTTTCTTCTCAAACTGAAACGAATTTGAGTTTCATTTGAGGATTTCATCAATAGAGACGAACCTCTTACTCTATGCTTACTAGTTATCTCTCTAGCAAACGAGATTCTTCACCAGAGATCAAATTTTAACCATTCGAAAGACAAAAAATTCTATCTGAACATCAATGTATTTTAATATATTTTTAATTAAGAAACCAAAAACATAACATATATATCAGGAAAAGACAAATATATATGCAACTATTCAGGTGAATTTCACGCAATTTGATATATACACTATCCATTTTAATATTCATATCTCCACTAACTTAAGATAATATCCATGGATTTCACCAATTCATGAAAATGACATTTGAACACAAAATACTATCTCTTGCGATCTGATGAATGATTTGATGCTTTTTGCAAACCAGTAATTTATTGAAATAATCACACAAAAGTAATTAATGATCGTTTCATGTTGACTGTATCACTTTTGATTATTCAATGATACAATCATTTTAGTTTCGAGTGATCGATGCTATTGCTTATTATAGCATTATCCCATGTTGGCATGTTGTGTAGGAGGAAAAAAATATAATATTGGTAATTTGCAAAGTGATTATATTTCGGACATATAACTGTTTTTACATAATACTCCCAACATTTATAAATAACGTAATAACTTACGACGTAACGTGAAATTTTATGAAACTTTTACTATACATAGTTTAATCTATTTGAGTTTCGTTTTTCACATTTAAGTATTTTTTAAAAATCAATTCGAAGCTGACACATAATGGACAACGACACAAGAACATACTGTAAATACTTTTTATGTGTCTACAATGCCAAAAATCAAACAGAACTGAAAACGCTGTATCAAACAAATTAGCTTTCTCGTTATGCTGTATGAAATCTTATCTACAAGAATTGTTTCGACCATAATTGCAACTCAAACGGGAAATTCGATAAAGATTGGTAATCGTGGACTGGTAACTGATATGAATTGATACCTAAATGATTTGGAAGTAGAAAAAAAAAATTAAAGAGGAACAGAAAAAAGTGGAGAAAGTGCGATACCAAAACACAACGTGTCCCATCATTATGATTATTGCGATTTTTGGCTGTTTGAAGATTGGTTAATGTCATTATTCTAAAGATTGGTCCATGCCACTCTCAAAGTTGAAGTCTCTAAAGAGAATTTGTATTTCTTCTTGGACGGTCCATTTCAAAATCGACATAGAGCTATATATATATATATATATAGTGCACGCCTAAAAACAACGACACTTCCGTTGTTATGTACATATTAAAGTGTTTCGTCGTTTTGGAGAGTAAACGAATCTTATTGTTTACCATTTTCTTCTGTACATGATATGATGTGATGTGATGTGTCTACTTCCACCCCCATGTTATCCGAAAAGATGTGAGACTTTCTAAGCCTCATAAAACTATATAGGATAAAATCGCACCACATACAAACTTTTTTGGCCACGTTACGTTGCAAATTTGATAGCAAATCCAGGCTGTGAAAGAGGTTATATAATATAGATTAAATATTTGTACAAAATTGAGTAAAGAATAATAACTGCGTAATTATCGTAATATGTAATTTAACAAGGCCATGCATCATGCATGCATATTGTTTAAATTTAGAAATATTCAATTACGGTCTATTATTATGAGAAAAAAAAATGTAAGGATCCGTTTTTCTTTACAACCTCAAAAACTCTCTCTCTATAACGTAAACATTTTTGGAAATTTGTAACCTTAGAAGTCATGGAATAGTAGTTATACGTTGATTTCATTAGCATGCGAATGAAGGATGGATGCATATATAGTGTTTTAAGGCTGATTAAAACAGCGTACGTGACCTATAAACAGCGATGGATTCAAACTAAGGTCATCTACTCATCTTCATTCTTGCATATTACAATCACCTACATTAAGCTAACTCGTATTGATTTACAATAGTTAGAACTTAGAAGTAACTGCCTCCAAATCCAAAACTATATAGGATAAAATCACACCACATACAAACTTTTTTGGCCACTTTACGTTACAATTTTGACAGCAAATCCAAGCTATGAAAGAGGTTATATAATATAGATTAAATCATGCATGCATATTGTTCAAAGGTTTAAACTGCGTAATTATCGTAATATGTAATTTAACAACGCGCGCCATCATGCATGCATATTGTTTAAATTTAGAAATATTCACTTACGGTCTATTCTTATGAGGAAAAAAAATTTAAGGATCCATTTTTCTTTACAACCTCAAAAACTCTCTCTCTCTCTCTCTCTATAAACGTACATTTTTGGAAATTTGTAACCTTTGAAGTCATGGAATAGTAGTTTATACGTCGATTTCATTAGCATGCGAATGAAGGATGGATGCATATATATGTGTTTTAAGGCTGATTAAAACAGCGTACGTGGCCTATAAGGTCATCTTCATTTTTGCATATTACAATCACCTGCATTAAGCTAACTCGTATTGATTTACAATAGTTAGAAGTAAGAACCATAAGCGGATCCTCTTCGTGAATATTGGCGCTACAATTTGGGCGCTCTTGATCTTTTCTTGTAGCTGCTCCTATGATTTGGGCTCTCTTGATCTCTTCTCCTTGTAGCTGCTCTTATGATTTGGGCCCCTATTCAGCTATTCTTATCTTTGCCCTAAATATAAACAAGTAAACAACCATCATAATGAGACGTGTATATAAACTTGAGCCCTCTATTTTATTGGTCGTGGCCTATATATATCCCAAAATCTGATTGTGGATATGTGATTACTGCTTTATGAACATCAGATTCCGAAGGAATTGATCTCTCTCTTTTTTTCTTTTTTTTTGTATGGTTTCCTTTGGAATCTGATGTTCATAAATCAGTAATCACATATCCACAATCAGATTTTGGGATATATATAATATAGGCCACGACCAATAAAATAGAGGGCTCAAGTTTACAAGGGTGGCAAAAGAAATGAGAAATTTTGAGAAATGTTTTTTTTTTTATAATGTTTTTCTTTTCAAAAATGTTTTTTTATCTATCTTTCTTGGCAAAAATATCTATTTTTGATGGCGGCTACTTGGAGACTCGAAGTGCAATATGAAAATGTATTAGTGACCTCAAATAAAATGAAATTTATTAACCAATGAACTTAACCAAAAGTTAATTCAATACCCAAAAACAATCATTTTAACAGAATTAGTTAAAATTAACTAAAAAAAAATAGAATGTGAGATACAAAATACCTAACTATTCTATTATCAATTTATGTATTGAATAAGATTAGCTAAAGCATTACATGTAGTCGTTATTTAGATACAGAAACTGATCAAACAAAATTAAATTAAACAAAAAAAAAGTAAAACTGAAAATTTGCTAATTTAAGAAATGAGACATTTGACCAAAAGATATGTTGAAAAAATATATATATTTTATCTGTCTTCACGAAAATAACGAGACAAACATGAAGGAAATTAGAGATTTTAATATCTTTTTTTTTTTTTTTTTTTTTTTTGAAAACCAGAGATTTTAATATCTAAAAGGTAAAAAGTAAAGAAGAAAAAAATCGAAGAGGCAGAGGAGGAAGTCACGAGAAAGGAGGAAGAGAATAGGCAATGGCACTTACACGTGATGTGGGCCTTAACAAACCACGTGTTTAAGGCCCTGTTTCTTCACGCCCATTGGCCCACCCTTTCTCCTCCTAAGCTTCCTTTATTAAAGAAAAAAAAAATGTGTCAGGCGCAGCAGTCAGCACATATAAAAATCTTCTGATTGATGATTTAACCGCCGTATTGTATTTGTATGTATCAGACATAGTTCAGCAAGATACAGAACATCACCGTATAATTAGATTTGTTAAAACAATTAAGAGTAGGGGGTTTATGTAGTATAAATAAAATTGAACACGTTTGTATAGTTAGCAAAATGTTTATATAGCTTCAAAAGATTATATATGTCAATAACTGGATCAAAAAAAAAAAAAGGATAGTGTAATCGATTCAAATCTGCACAAGTCGAGCTGTTTAGAAGTTTTGATTCTTGATTAGAATCCAAAACAAGTTTATTGAATCTCTTTAACTAACTTTTTACTATGAGTTTAGCAAAAGCTTATAAAGCCATAAACTCATTTTATTTGAACACCATATAATATAAAGCCATATAGACTCATAGACTATCAAAATGTGATTATATATCCAAAGAAAAGAAGAAAACGAAATGGTAGTGATCGAGATCTGGAATAGAGATTTGTCTTTATATTTTAATGGGAGAAGGAGAAAGAGCCGAGGCAGAGACGGGTGAGACCGTTTTTGTCCTCGAGAACCACACCTTATGCTTTCCCCCATAAAATCCATTTCTTGTCTATCGTCTCTCTACTTCTTTTAATTTAATTAATACTACTAAATTACTTAAGGAAAACTATAAACATTAAGTTTGATTGGTAACGTAGTTAGTAACGTAGTTAAAGCTGTAAATTAAATTTAAAGTGGGATAGAAAAGTTGTAAGTTGAAACTGTAAGCTTTTACGGAATAGTGTAAAGTTATAAGAAAAAACTATATATGAAAGTTGTATAAAAATGCTGAGAATAAAACTTTTAATAAAGTTTTTGATAATTTTTTTGTGATTGGTAAAAAATCAAAGCCGTACAATTTGTAATACTTTCTTTTGTTTGTGTTACTAATCATTGCCATTGTATTTCGTCGGCCGGTGGAGATTTTGAAAATAGTTAAACCGGTTGATGCCGACAAAAATAACAAGAGAGGATAATTTAAACCGACGATACATTATTATGTGTTTTTTCAGTCGTCGGCTACGTGGTATATCCGTATGTAATACGTATACCTAACTTATTACCAGACCTATTTTAGTTGAAAATGATATTTTAGTTTGTTCTCTTTATGATTCGGTCTATATCTATTTGCTTGTTATAATTTTATATGTAGAGTTCAATGTTCGGAGTATGTTTCCAAAAATAAGCCAGGTGATGGATGCATCTGAAATACAAATTTGGATCTCGTGAATCCTTCACATCATCAATACATATCGATTAAATTATTTGTAGAAATGAAACAAACTAATGTGATACAGTATATAGTACTTTAGCTTGTAGACAGTTTGCAAACTCCGGAATCGGGACGCTACATGTCTGATGATATCGATCTTGGAATCTTCTTCATTTTTTATATTTTTTTCTTGCACTACCTTAATTACTCTTGTCGGAACTCCCTAGTCCCTACCCAGAACTCAGACTTTGCATCTCGTATGTATTTTGTTTAATAATATCGTTGTCATGGAGTACTATCTATATTTCATGCATGGACAGACATTATTTTTGTTATTGACACTGGCGGTGAGTTAACATTATTGTTAATTAACGAAGCTAGTAAAATCGAAGACAAAATGCAATTTTAAATATATAGTTGAACGATCTCACATATACACACATATAAAAATATATATGTATATACACTGACAAACTACACTAGTTTAGAAAGTGATGCTACTAGTAATACAAAGCAAGTGACATTTTTTCTTAACCACATAGTAATTGTATATTGGTGGCTAGTTTATATGTTAACGTATTTAATAGGTAGTTTTAGAATTTTAATTTATAGTCTAGTGAGTTTTTTTTTCAACGTCTAGAGATGTTTTTTTTGTAGTAGTTTGGTATATGTATTATTTTCATATATCTTTATTTAAATTTATTTATAAATGATCAAATTAACAAGTCTATCATATCTATATAACACATGTGATTATGATAAAGGACTCAATGAATGAATCTATCATTTATAAACTCTCTTTCTAATACTTATATGATCTCTTACTATAAATTTTTATTTGTGTCATACTAACGATTTTTACTTTATCATATTAGTGATGGATACTTTGTTTTTTTTTTAAACAGGGTTTAGATAATTTTATTCGTTAAGACTCAAGACTATAAGAGACGGGTTTTTATACAATATTTGAAACTTTTAATTGTGGATTTCTATTTTAGAAATTGAACCTTAAATCTAAATTAGAAACCTTTCAAGGACAAAAGACTTCCATATAGTCTGTTGATGTATATATTTGTTTTGTTAAAAATATTTATAAATCACCGAAGCGTTATGAAAATTATCTTGTTTTTCTTTGACGAAAATAGTTCAGGCTTTTTTCACCCACGAATATTCCATGATATTTTGATAATAATATTGTAAGAGTATCGAACAAAAAAAAAAGAGAGAATAAAATTGTGGAAGGACATAACTAACGTAGAAATTGAGCAGACAGAGGAAATTGGTTCGGGAAGCGAGAATCACGCTTCAATTTAGCGACCGAGAGAAAGAGATGTATGGAACCAGCCACGTTGAAACATATCACCCTTTTATTAATTCAATAATCTTTATTTTCACAGTATAATTCAATTTATTTATAAGTTTATTGTTTTATTGGTCATCGCATTAATTCTCAAACAACGTAATAACGCAAGATATCTCTTGTCCATGTGAGCATATCAAGATATTGTATAAAAAGTTGGAGAAAAAAAACAAAAATAAAAACTTGTGTAATAGTAATGGTGAAAATATAATTTTAACTAATATAAAAACATTGTTATAGATAAATAAACTTATATTATGCATAGATATGTGAATATATTTAATAAATTAAAAGAAGGAAAATATTTCCTATGTCCTATATTATAAGATTTTCTAGGTAAAAACACAAATTTTAATAAATCATTTTTTTGTTATTTAACATAGAACATAGAAAGTATTTATTTGAATATCCTAATTATAATACATTACGATGTATTTTAGG
The DNA here is from genome assembly GCF_030686135.1 of Camelina sativa. Lineage (NCBI taxonomy): Eukaryota > Viridiplantae > Streptophyta > Magnoliopsida > Brassicales > Brassicaceae > Camelina > Camelina sativa. The sequence continues at coordinate 21,081,889 of NC_141886.1, read as the reverse complement.
CTAATGGTGAATAATCCAACTTTCTAAGTTCTTCTTTTTTTTTTCATCAATAGGATTTCATTCATAATATTTTCAGGGACAGAGAGCTGGAAATTTCCTTCCAGAAAAGCTTTTTATTCCTTTTTCAACAAAAAACGCCAACACCTTTTTGGATTCACTACTATTTTACACTTTTTTTTAATACATAAATCACATAGTAATTAACTCAGGTCAGCAGCACATCAACAAGCTCAAAAACAATATAAGTGGGATTATTGGTTTGATATTTTAAGAGAGTTTTAAAGATTTTAAATGTTATGTAAAATCTATTGTTCTTAGATCAAGATTTCGTTAAATTCTGTTAAAGTTTAGGGGGGTGTATTCAACTTGACATTGTTATTCAATCATGGATTTTAAAAAATCACTAATATTCAATCATGGATTTTAAAAAGTCTATTAAAATCCACTGTTATTGAACTGATGATATAAAAATCTACTTTAAAACCCACTGTTATTCAAAACAGTTTGTGGATTTGGATTTTAATAAGTTTTAATGATTCTGGAGGATTTGAGAGGATTTGTTCAGTTAAAAATAGAGAAATCCAAATCTCATGGTTTTAGGTGAGATTTGAAAGAATTTTACCATAAATCATATCAACTTCCCTAAAATCTATCAAAATTCCAAATTTCCTAAATCACATCAAATCCTCTAAAATCATGGTTTCAATACAATTTTGGGTTATTGGATTTAGACTTTTATAAAGTCATTAAAAAATTTGTGTTATTCAATTAAAACAAAAGAATGTAGGATTGTTAATAAATTTAATTATTATGTTACTGGTTCATGATTTTAGACACTTTCTTTACAAAATAAAGTTATAAAAAATATCACAAAAATACAGAGATTATTTTGAGCAGATTTTAGAAAACTAATCAACAAAACTCTATAGCAATCTTTAACAATCTTTCACTTATTCTATTTTAATGATTTTGTTGAACTCTTCAAAAATCTTTATAAATTAGAATCCAACAACACCCCCTGACACTTTGGAGGGGGTATTGAACTTAACATTTCAAAGAAATTTAAAGTATTTTTAAAATTCTTTGTTATTCAATTGAGGATTTTATAAAATCTCATGAAATCTTATGTTATTCAACTAAGATTTATATAAAGTCCTTTAAAATAATTCAGAATCTTTTGTTATTCAATTAATAGTTTATAAATCCAACTTTAAATCTCTTGTTATTCAAAATATCACCACTTTTTTTAGAATGCTACTTTGAATGATTCTAAGAGACTTTTTTTTCTTTTTAGTTGAAAAGTACTCATCTCAAAATCATAGCCTTTGAGGTAGAATTTTGAAGGATTTTAATTAAAAACAAAAACAAACAAATGAGCAGTCAACGCTTCTTGTTTATAATCTCTCAACAATTCATGTTTGCTTCTCTCTCTCTCACGTTTGCTTTTCTCTCTCTCTCTCACGTTTGTTTCTCTCTCTCTCCTTACTCTGTTTTTGTTCTTGTCTGGAGGGAACCAATGAAATATCAGATCACATGTTGTTTGCTTCTCTTTCTCTCATCGTAATGTGTTCGAGGTGATGAGTAGAATTGGTAATGTGAGAGGAGGCACCATAATCGGGAAACTATTCTGTATCTGTGAATAGGCAACTAGGGAGATGTTTCATCTTCAGCAAACTATTTTGAAAAAGTGAGATTGATGCCATTTTGATAGAAATCGCCGGTTCTCACGATGCATAGATTTTTTTTTTTTTTTGTAAAATATTTCAAAATCACACAAAGTTTAGTAAGGGGGTATTGAATTTGACATTCTAAAAGATTTTAGAGTATTCTTAAAATAATTTGTTATTCAATTGCGATTTTTAAAAATCTTCTGAAATCCTATGTTATTCAACTTAAGATTTATGTAAAATCCTTTAAAATAATATAGAATTTCTTGTTATTCAATCAGTAATTTTTAAAACCTACTTGAAATCTCTTGTTATTCAATTTATCACAACTTTTTTAAAACTTGCGACTTTTGATGATTTTAAGAGACTTTCTTTTGTTTTTTAGTTGAAAAGTATGACAATCAAAATCATACCTATAGAGGAGGAATTTTGAAAGATTTCAGAGAAAAAAAAAGACTGAAGATCTTGAAGCCAAAAACCCTCGCCAATCATCAGCCACCTTCTCCACCAGTCTCAGTCTGAGCCGTCAAGTTTTTTTGGTTTGCCGCAGCATCACCAGAGGCAAAGTAAAGAGATAATGAATTCTATTGGTTTGGATCAGTTTCTGGGTTTGACCTTATAGAGAATTAGATCAGATTATTATTTGGACAAAAAAAAAACATCACCATTGATCCAACTATTGATCAGTTTTACATGAACTGAGGACATAGCTCCAAACTATTGATCTGATTTTATATTGGTATTGTGTTGTAAAATATTATAAAATCACCCAAAGTTTAATAGTCAAATCTCATAGAATCACATTTCATTTTCTTTTCTTAAAATAGAAAAACTCTAAAACACAATCAAATTTCCTAAAAACTTACTAAAACTTTCAAAATTCTAAAATATTAAAATCGTAACAAATCCTTAAAACATCAAGTTGAATACCCCTCTAAGAAAATCTCATAGAATCCATTTTGATAGAAATCGCCGGTTCTCACTATACATAGATTTTTTTTTTTTTGGTAAAATATTTCAAAATCACACAAAATTTAGTAAGAAAATATCATAGAATCTCATAGAATTAAATCTCATTTTCTAAAAAGAAAAATATAAAAAAACTAAAACACAATCAAATCTCCTAAACATATCCTAAATCTTTCAAAATTCTAAAATATTAAAATCTTACCAAATCTTTTAAAATAACTTAAATACCCTTCTTTATCTTTACGGTTGGCCTAAACCGATTTACTGAAACGGTTATTGTAAATTATTAAAATGAACCGCAAAAAAAAGTTATTTTCTACTATTTATATCCCCTCGTTTAGTGTTCACAAAACTTATCAATATCTAAAGCCTAAAAGAGGGTTGGTTCTTTAAACCCCTCTCTCTCTAACCCCCTTCAGTACACCACAGTGTAAACTGTTGAGTGTTAGACTAGAAACCATGGCCATGGCCTCTTCGTCTTCTTCATCTCTAGCTTTTTCTCTTTCTCTTCTTCTTCTATCTTTAATCCTCTGTTTCTCACCCACCCAATCCTCCAACACCATCGGCAAAGGCTACCGTTTGGTCTCAGTCGAAGAGTCTCCAGATGGTGGCTTCATTGGTTATCTCCAAGTCAAACAAAAGAACAAAATCTACGGCTCTGATATCACCACCCTTCGTCTCTTCGTCAAGTAAGCAACCATTCATAACTAAATCCTCTGTTACACATCTCTTCTTGATTTCTAACCGTTGGATTTGTTTCTCACAGGCACGAAACAGATTCACGTCTCCGTGTTCACATCACAGACGCAAGAAAACAACGATGGGAAGTACCGTACAACCTCCTCCCACGAGAACAGCCACCACCGCTCGGCAAAGCCATCGGAAAATCAAGAAAATCTCCGATTACAGTTCAAGAAATCTCCGGTTCAGAGCTCATCTTCAGTTTCACAACAGATCCGTTCACTTTCGCCGTGAAACGTAGATCTAACCACCAAACACTCTTCAACTCCACAAGCTCACTAGTCTTCAAAGACCAATACCTAGAGATCTCGACTTCTTTACCTAAAGACGCATCGCTCTACGGTTTAGGTGAAAACTCACAAGCCAACGGTATCAAACTCGTACCTAACGAGCCTTACACTCTTTACACTGAAGACGTTTCAGCTATTAACCTCAACACTGATCTTTACGGTTCTCATCCCATGTATATGGATCTGAGGAACGTTGGAGGTAAAGCTTATGCTCATGCTGTGTTGTTGCTCAACAGTAATGGTATGGATGTTTTCTACAGAGGTGACTCGTTGACGTATAAAGTCATCGGAGGTGTTTTTGATTTCTATTTCATCGCCGGACCTTCGCCGTTAAATGTGGTTGATCAGTATACTCAGTTAATCGGACGGCCTGCTCCAATGCCGTACTGGTCTTTAGGTAAAAGTTTCATTTATTGGTCTGCTTTTTTGGTTGTTGCATCTCTCTCTCTATTGTCTTAAAGTTTGGTGCTAACTAAATAGGATTAGTGATTCTGTTTGTGGTCCTGTGGTGTTTAAGTATTAGTTAATGTCTTAATGAAGAGTATTTAGTAGCATAGATTCAGGTTCCTATGAACTTTGACTTTAGTCAAATAAAGAGTCACGTGAATATAGATTTTGTGTATCATTCATTAGTACCAAAACGGAGTGATTGAAACTAGTTAATTAATGGTCCATTAAACTACTATTAAGTGTTGTTGATACAGTTCTGGAATGCCACATGTTTTTCATTGTAAAGAGTATCTAATTTTTTTTTGGTTTCTCCGACACAACTTTTAGAAAGCTTTACCCCTTTTTTTTGTGGGAGATATTGCTAATAGTGTAAAGTGTCGCTTTCTAATTGTGATTTTTTTTGTTAATTACTCTCTCCTTTTCATAATATAAGATGTTTAGAGAAATATTTTTGTTTCATAATATAGTATGTTTCCAATTTTTTATGCAACTTTTAGATTAAATTGATATTTTATATTATGCAGACTTGTTTATGATTGGTTAAACTTTTTAAAAGTAATTATTTCTTAATATATCATATATTTTGAGACTGATGGAGTAAAAGATAAGATCAACAAATGGTCTTTTTTTCCTCTTTTGTGATCATTTTGCTTGTGTGGGGGTTAGAAAAAATGATTTAATGAGATTTTATTTGGTCCTTGTAAGATCTTGAGATTGGACCATTGTAGCCGTGGACCACGGTTCTTGAATTGAGTTGAAAATAAATGGAAATCTTGGTTTTTAGCCATGTGATAGATTTATAGCACATCTTTGATTTTACTATTCTCTTTTTATTTATTTCTTGATTTTGTGTTGTTGTAGGGTTTCATCAGTGTAGATGGGGGTACCGTAATTTATCAGTTGTTGAAGATGTGGTGGACAATTACAAAAAGGCTAAGATCCCTCTTGATGTGATTTGGAACGATGATGATCACATGGATGGTCACAAAGATTTCACTTTGAATCCTATTGCTTACCCTCGTGCTAAGCTATTGGCCTTCTTGGACAAAATCCACAAGATTGGTATGAAGTATATTGTGATTAATGATCCTGGTATTGGTGTCAACACTAGCTACGGTACGTACCAAAGAGCCATGGCAGCCGATGTGTTTATCAAGTATGAAGGAAAGCCTTTCTTGGCTCAAGTATGGCCTGGTCCGGTTTACTTCCCTGATTTCCTTAACCCGAAGACGGTTTCTTGGTGGGGAGATGAGATCAAACGGTTCCATGATTTAGTCCCCATTGATGGTCTATGGATTGACATGAACGAGGTGTCCAACTTCTGTTCAGGATTGTGTACAATTCCACAAGGGAAGCAGTGTCCGAGTGGGGAAGGACCTGGTTGGGTTTGTTGCTTGGACTGCAAGAATATAACCAAGACGAGATGGGATGATCCTCCTTACAAGATCAATGCTACTGGAGTTGTAGCTCCCGTTGGGTTCAAGACTATTGCCACAAGTGCTACTCATTACAATGGTGTTCGTGAGTATGACGCTCACAGTATCTATGGATTCTCTGAGGCTATTGCCACTCACAAGGCCTTACTTGATGTTAAAGGCAAACGTCCCTTCATCCTGTCTAGGTCTACTTTCGTTGGCTCGGGTCAATACGCTGCTCATTGGACTGGAGATAACCAAGGAACATGGCAGAGCTTGCAAGTGTCTATCTCAACCATGTTGAACTTTGGTATATTCGGAGTTCCAATGGTTGGTTCAGACATTTGTGGATTCTACCCTCAACCAACAGAGGAACTCTGTAACCGTTGGATTGAAGTCGGTGCGTTTTATCCATTTTCAAGAGATCACGCTAATTACTACTCTCCAAGACAAGAGCTTTACCAATGGAACACAGTTGCGGATTCTGCTCGTAACGCTCTTGGTATGAGATACAAGATCCTTCCTTTCCTCTACACTCTCAACTACGAAGCTCATATGACCGGTGCACCAATCGCTAGACCGCTCTTCTTCTCGTTCCCTGACTACACCGAGTGTTACGGCAACAGCAGACAGTTCTTGCTTGGAAGCAGCTTCATGATATCCCCTGTTCTTGAACAAGGCAAAACAGAAGTAGAAGCATTGTTCCCACCAGGTTCTTGGTACCACATGTTCGACATGACTCAAGCCGTTGTGTCCAAGAGCGGGAAGCGTGTAACTCTCCAAGCTCCTTTGAACTTCGTGAACGTTCATCTTTACCAAAACACTATATTACCTATGCAACAAGGCGGGTTGATTTCCAAAGACGCTAGAACCACACCGTTTAGTCTCGTCATCACTTTCCCTGCAGGAGCTTCTGAAGGTTACGCTACTGGGAAACTTTACCTAGACGAAGACGAGCTTCCGGAGATGAAGCTAGGAAACGGACAGTCCACTTACGTTGACTTCTACGCTTCGGTCGGAAACGGGACTGTGAAGATGTGGTCACAAGTTAAAGAAGGGAAGTTTGCGTTGAGCAAAGGATGGGTGATTGAGAGAGTGAGTGTTTTGGGACTTAAAGGAACAGGACAAGCTACTGATGTTCAAATCAATGGAAGCCCAATGACGGAGAAGATTGAGGTAAGCTCAAAGGAGCATACTTATGTGATTGGTTTGGAAGATGAAGAAGAGAACAAGAGTGTGATGGTTGAGATTGCTGGACTTGAGATGTTAGTTGGTAAAGACTTCAAGATGTCCTGGAAAATGGGTATGCATTAATAATTTTCATGTGAGAGTTTGGTAAAATTATTGGGGAGGAGAATGAGATTATTTAAGAACAAAAAATATGCTCAATTCTTTTTCTACATTTCGGATTATAAGGAAAAAAAAAGAATAGAGGTTTGGTTTTTTAGATTGTGTCTGTGTCGTTTGTTCAAAAAAAAAAAAAAGATTGTGTCTGTGTCTTTTTTATTTATTAGAAGATGTTTTTAGTATGAATAAAAAATTGGAAGCAGAAGTATTATTATTATCTTTAGCCTTTGGGCTTTGGGTTTAGGTTTGGACACTAATCATATATACTTCGGAGGTTCAGGACCAGACATCAACTAATTAGGATCCATAAAATACAGCTAAAAAATAACATAAGTTACATAAGATGATAAGACTATACAATTAATTAACAAACCACAATTAAAAAAAGTAATAAACCACAATAAAAAAAATTATATTTTAGGCTAGGATGATGAAACCACTCACATAAAGTTAAAATCTATGAACCGATCGTACTACAAGGATTGATATCATAGAATTAAGAGATTATATCTACAACTGATCGGATTACATTTTCCACAATAACTATCCGATAATAACTTAACAACAATATTATGTATGTCAACATTTACTGCGCCATGTTATCAATCTGTCGAATTGTATATTGTGTCACCAACTCACCATTAAATGTGGACAGTTATGTTCTAACTTGAACCGTTGTGTCATCATCATTCTGTATGTGTGTCTACACACATTTAGTTCGTTTATGTGTGCTTAAAATTTCGTACCTAAATTAAGATGATGCAATCGCTTAAATATGTCATCATTCATGTAACGGTCGATGATCTAAGCTTTTTTTCCACTCAAGATAGTTTTTCTCTTATATCCAACCATTGGCTACACATACGTTTAATATAAAGTAGGATAAAATATCAAAGCCTATGTAAAAAAGAGTTATGTAACTTATTAAACTTGTCGCCCTCTTGACGGTCTACGTCCTTATCACAAAAACACATGCTAAAAATCTTATAGTAAAGACAAGAGAATCTAACAAAAGTTAGGCAAAGATCTATGACTTCTCTCAACTAATTCCAAAAAAAGCCTAGTAGATGAAAAGTCCAGCCCAGAAGATCCAATATTTAAAGCCCCTGCGACTTTTATAATTATTATTGCTCACACATCGATCAAATAGTTTATCATACTACTACTAGTCTACTACTACTATTTGCTCCCTTTTGACAAGTCGTTGTTGTGTGGGTTTAACTTAAAAAAGGAATAGTTTAATCTTTACTTAAGAACAAGTGAGACTGTTACTGTACATAGTCGTGGTTGAGAGGTGGGGAAAAGAAGTTTCTACTCTCCAACAACTTTTGTGAAAAACTATTATCAACTTGTCGGCTTTATACTTCACAATTCGTTTATTATTTGTTAGATCTGTCGATTATTTCACACACACTACTTGAACCTTTTTTCTTCAGGTATGTAACGAAATATAGATTATATATTTTAAAAAAAAACAACACATACATATTGATATTATTAAACAGTTTGTTTTTAATCTTACCCAAAGTAAAATAGTTTGAATAACGATTAACAACACCACTGCTGACAGTTAAAATATAGTTTTGTTATAATAAGGTTTTGAGTTTTGACCATATTTCACATCATACCAAAAAGATAATATTAGTAAATTGGTAGTAATTTAAAAAACAGGTAGGCAATAAAATAAATGAAAATTAAAGTAAAATTTCGTTGTAATTAAAAAAAAGGATGACGTTGGGAAACGAGCGAAACAGAGTCCATCGGACAAGACAAAAGGACACGTGGAGAGTGATGAATACGTGGCTGGAGATGAGAGATGGTTAGGTGTGGTTTAACAGTTTTTTTTAGGGCGGCAAAATTAATTTTGGCGGGGAAATAAAAGTACAGAGGACAACAGACAACAGTGGTGGTGGTGCATTGAGCCACGCGCCACCGTTTACGTGCCCCACTTACCTTCTTCGTCCTTTCTCTGGTCCTTTTCATTTCCTTTAATTTCTTATAGTATTAATTTTTTCTTTTCTCTTTTCTGTAAAAAAGAAATTTCATACAAAAGCAAATCTTTAAATTATTAGTATAAGTAACTCATTACTTTTTTGGTCTTTATGTAAAGCCGCCGGGACCTTTACACCAATGACCAAACCAAACCGCTAGACTATGGGCTTATTGTGTGATCGATCTCTAGTTGTAACATTTTATTTCCGGCCTTCATTTTGTATTAATGAGTGGAATTGTTGTTAGATACATAATCTGAAACTAAATCAGTAAGAAGAGATGATCAGTTGAAAATTTCATACAAATTAAGTAGATAATTAGTTTAGCGGATAACAAAAATCTCAATTTTTTTTGATTCATAAGTTTTTTTTTCCTCAAAAGATTATGTACTTAAAAAAAACTAAAATACTAATTAAGATTTTGTTTTAACAAGAAAATGGCTAAGGGTATCTCTACTCTCACTCTATTTTAGAGTCAAATCTCTATTATAGAGTAATATTTGCTCCAACCCTATTTTATATTTTACTCTAAAATAGAATAAATGATAAAATTGCTCTATAGAGTAACTCTATTCTCACCTCTATTTTATTATACTAACTCTATTTTAGAGTTAAAAGTAGAGTAATACATTGGAGCAAAATAATGCTCTATTTTTAAGTTACTCTATTTTAGAGAAAAAAATAGAGATATATATTGGAAATGGTCTAAGATGGTCTAATACTTTCGAATAGAGTCTAATTATGGTACGTACGTGCAGTGTTTTCAGAGACTAGTGATTACTAATTAAAGAAATTAGCTGACAATTAAGACTAGTTTTTTACAAATAGAGTAGTTGATCATGAATGCATGCACTGACCTAACACATCTTAATCAAAACGGCTTATCACGCACCAAAAGAACATTTGGTTATAACGTGACAAAAAACAAAAGCAAAACATTTGCTAACATGTTCATTCATGTTATAAAATATTAATAGTTTTGGATTTTGGAATGAATATTGTTGTGGGGGTGTACACTTTTTATGGAGCTCACGTGATACAGTGCAAGGACCATTAGAGGACCATTCTGCCCTCTGCGAACTTGGCAGGTGGCCAAGAGTCGATGCTTCTTCTTCTATACCTACGTGGTTCCCCCATGAACCCATATCTTCATCTCACGTGCATCTCACATGCCATCCACTTAGATTCTCTTTTTTTTTTTATAACTCAAAACTTTTCTATATTTTGCTAGTTAATATTTTACCCACACCGGGGTCGTGTTCGTGGCCATATTAATTTTTGTCACACATCTAGATACTCTCCTTTAACCAATTGTGTATGCAATATGGAATTTAATTTAAATATCTTTCTTGGTAAAACCGAGTATCTGATTTGTGGTACCTTAGTACGAGGAAGAACGAAGAAAAGACCCAAATGTTAAGAAAATTGCAATTCTTTATGATAAATACGATAAGGTAAACTAGAAGTAGGACATTCGCTTTGTGTTTAACACTAATACATAAATCATCTCTTTTTTTTTTTCCTTCTTTTGTGAATTCCTGATTTCACTATCACTTTTACAAAAGAAAGGGCATTATGATTACTGTTATGAGGTTAAATTGTTATGATTGATGATAGAGAGATACTAAAAACTCGCTTTTAGTAAGATTGAAGCAAACATAGGAAGGATCTTTTTCATATACGTGTCGCATGTGTCCATAAACATTCTTTGCTAAATCTAAACGAAAAATTCTAGTATATTTAAATTAGCACTTTGGTTCCACACCTCCAATCCAATAGATTTGTTATAATGTTGTTCCTTAAATTGACAGCTTGTTGATTACTTATTTTTTACTTTCATGCTAGATTTTAACCCGCAGTACAAACAATTTTTTTAAAAATAATAACATTTTATTTTTTTTTGTTTTTTATATTTAATTTGTTTTGTTTAATTAAATAATAATTTTGTTTGGATTGTCATTTATTAGATCAATAATAGGGGAAATAAATACATAAATATGTAATTTATAAGCTATTGTCGGATTAAGTCACAATTTTACCAATGATTTAATTGTTTTACAAAATTTTAGTTAAATTACCTTGATTTAAAATGTATAATATTCTTATACTAGTGGTATTGACCAAATAATTAAAGGAAAATTTAACCCGTGTTTCAAAACCGAATTAATAATATTTTATATTTATATTAATGTTAATTCAAACAGTCATATTAATAACATGTCCCGCTATATAACAACAAACCGTCATATTAGTGGTTTAATCCGTGTTTCAAAACCGTAATATTAGTGGTTTTGGTTGTTTATTGTGTTTTTTTGTGAAATTGATATTTATACATGGAAAATGCTTGATGAGCAAAGAAGTTTACCATCTGTAGCAATAAAAGAGAGGTTTTAGTGTTTTCCTATTTGAGTTGATAACATTATCGCATAATAATATTCAGTTTCTTAATATGATATATATTATATTAAATGTTTTTCTTGATGCTAAAGTTAAATATACCCGATTATTGAGTTTCTAAAGTTGGGGACTCGTTTTTATGAACTTTATTAGTGTTATAATAATTATTATGATTGTAATCATTTGTTACTCAAACTCAGCTGTGTCATTTAACTTTAAGAGATCATACAGTCTCTAAAGATCTATTAAAATAGGTTTGGAGATTTTTATGAGATTAAAAATTTAATGCGTAGAGTTGTTTTTGTAAAAATCGAAATGTATAGATATTGTCAAGCTATTTATGGCAATAAATGTATCAAATTAGATCGATTTAAATAGTTCCATTAAATAAGTTTCCAGAAATTGTTATTTTAGCAAAATAATTAAGAGTTAATGTTGTAAATAAAACGAATTAAATAACTAAAACTTCAAGAATATTATACAAATGTACTTCAAAAATAATTCAAAAATAATAATATAGATACTAATTCCACGACCACTTCACTACTTATGTTTAAAGAATTAACAAATTCTCAAACATTTGAGAATAGAGAGTGAGTGAAAAGTCAAGACTCATATCATTGAATTATTTCTTGAATTATTTTTGACAACTCTCAAGATTCTCTAATATCCTAGATTCAATTTGAACTATTAAAAATATCCCTAAGTTCAATTTACAAAACAAATATAATTATACTTGAAAATAAATAGGAAAAACTCATCACTACGAAGTCAATTTATCATTACAAAGTCCATTATTTAAATGATCATAAAAAAAGTTAAAATTATTTTTGTATAGACGAGAGAACTCTTCAGCCGAAGTAATCTGATTTCCATTTCCAAGTCGAAACGTTACATTCTTGTTTTTAGATTACAACAACTTGGTTAGCTCAATTATTTTTTAATTCAACCACAATCTAAAACCAAATGTGGAACCATTTGTTATTCAGTGTCTTTAAATTAAATGTAAAAAATCTAATGAAAATTAAGATATCTTTACATTTAAATAATTCAGGCTAAGATATTTTCTAGTTAAGATTCTATACCAAAATTGAAAGATTTGTAGATAGATATATATCCAAATACGGTTACACAAAGAGATATTCATCCAAAATGGCATATATACAAAAATTTATTTCTATATGTTATGTTTTTTTTTAAAATACAAATAAATCATTAAAAAAAATCAAAACACTAATTTTTTTTATAATACTCATGTAAAATCTGTTTATTAAAAAAAGTATAAAATGTGGCTCAAGAAAGATAAAAGAGAGTGAGGTAGACGCGCTAAAGGATTCTCTTCTTTAGGCGGGCCATGATCGATGCATGAAGAGAGAGAGTCATGCGCCATTAATGTTTTTTCTCTCTTTTTTGTCCCTACTTACTTATTTTTCTCTCACCATGCCAGCTAATAATGTATTTATTTTTCCATTTTATAATATTTCTTATATTCATATGTCTCCCCAAATGGAAAATATTTATTTTCTGAATATTTAATACTTCGATATGTAACGCAAAAAAAATTAAAGTCAAAAGGAGCCACTAAACAGTGTTAAATACTAGTACTGTTTTTTTTTTTTGGTTAAGTATATTAAAAATGGAAGGTTTTATTGAATTTCGAATACATTAAATAGGGGAAATAAATCTTTTTTTTCTTAATGGTTGGGGTCAAATTAAATGTGAATTTGCTATAAATTAGGAGAAGAATATATTTTTATTTCCCTAAATTTATCACCCATTTTATTTTACTTGCTGTTTACAAAATTATTTTATTGCTCATTTTTCCTTATAAGTCGGTCTTTTCTTTTGACCGTCATTGAAAAAAGGGAAATAAATCAGTCATTGTGTTTTTGTTAACAATATAAAGAGCGTCAAAGCTTTTATTTTTATTATTCAGAGCAAAAAAAAAAAAAGTGACAAAGAGAGAAAGAGAGAGAGAAGAAACACACATCAACAAGGTAAAAAGAATCATTTTCATCTTCATCATCTTCTTCTTCTTCCTTGTTGTGATTTGTTTAATTGTTTATGATTTTTTTGTTTGCTCCTCTTCTAGAGATTTGCGTCGTCTCTGAGGTGTTTTGTAAAAACCAAAGCTTTTATTTTTATTTTATATATACAAAAAATTGTCACGGATCATTTGTTTTTTTTAATATACTGAAAGAGAAAAAATAATCTCATCCCCAGATTTCTTAGAGCATCATTAATCGAGAACGACTCAACGTTTCTCAAAAAAACCAAAAAAAATATTTTTTTTATAAATTATTATTATTTATTTATTTCCTCATTGCTGTTTCACTTAACAAGTGACACATGTCACACTTGTTCTGAGAATCGATTCTCAAGTGACTTGGGAAAGAAACGATTCCTTTCTTTTTTTCTTTCTCTCTCTTCCTTTTATTATTTTCTAATAAGAGTATCTGAGAGAGTTACTCCCAGTAATCATGGTCTTACCCATCTATCTATAGGGTTCTGGGTTTTAGCTGTTTGGGTTTTATTTGGTTTCTCACTATTTTGTGTTGTCTCTTTGTCTTATTGAAGAACAGGGGTAAGAAGAAGAAGAAGAGAGTGTGTGAAAAAGGTTTGGTTTTTTTTTTTAAAGGGTTTCTTGGTTAAATCGGAGTATTCACCAAACAACCAAAAAAAAAGGCGTTTGTAACCCTTTGATTTATGTCGGCTGGGTTTGAATCGACTGTGATTTTGTCTTTGATTCATTTCTCTTCTCCGATTTATTACTCATTATCATCATCATCATCATCTTCTTCTACAACACCATCGTCGTCGTGTTCTTTGAAATCTGGTCTGCTCAACGCTCTTCACTTCTGCTCTAAGCAGAGGATTGTTCTCCAGACTCCTTCTCTTTCCATGCGCTTAAGACCCAAAAGGTTTCATCTTTTTCCCTTTCCTCTCACTTATCTCTCTGGTTCTGTTTTCCATTTTTGTACAGTCCGATCTGAGACTTTGTTTCTTGATTTTTGGTTACAGGACTTGTTCTGGTGTTGAAGTCTTTGGGGGTTTTCACATAAAGCAGCAAAAATTTTCTTTTTTCATAGTTCGCTGAGAGTTTTGCGTTTTTGATACACAAAAAAAGGTTTTGACCTTTTTGAGTGATTTTTTGTTCGTTCTGTATTCTTGGGTATATTTTGTGGAGTGGGTATAATAACAACACAATGGTTGAGGTTAGAAAGGTACAGTCTTTGAGTGGTACTACTACTACTAGTGGTGGCGAGATGAAGAAGAGAGCTAAGAGAAACACTTTATCATTATCATCATCAGAATCCCTTCCTCATGAAACTCAGCCTTTGAGAAAAGTTCGTATCATTGTGAATGATCCTTATGCTACTGATGACTCTTCTAGTGATGAGGAAGAGTTTATGATTGTTCCTAAGCCAAGGAAGGTGAAGCGTATCGTTCGTGAGATTAACTTCCCATCTATGGAAGTTGTTTCTGAGCAGCAACCTTCTCAGAGTTCTTCTCAGGACAGTACTAAAACTGTAAACAAGAAAGCTGCTGCTGGATCATCATCAGCTACTCCTGCTTGTCCTAAGGTGGTGACTAAGAAGCCTGTTGGTGTTAGGCAGAGGAAATGGGGGAAGTGGGCTGCTGAGATTAGACATCCAATTGCTAAAACTAGGATTTGGTTGGGTACTTTTGATACTCTTGAAGATGCTGCTAAGGCTTATGATCTTAAAAAGATTGAGTTCGATGCACTTGTTGCTAAACCTGCTGTTTCTTCGTCTGAGACGAGTCAATGCTCTCGTTCTTCACCTGTTGTTCCTGTTGAGCAAGATGACACTTCGGCTTCAGCTCTTACTTGTGTCAACAACACTACTGTTGAGGTCTCTAAAGAAGAGATCGTTGCTCCTACTCCAACTCCAAATGCTGCTGGTGGAAACAAGGAAGTGTTGTTCGACTTCGACTTCACTGATTTACAGATCCCTGATCTTGGTTTCTTTGCAGATGGTCCAAATGGGAACGACCTTGACTTTGACAGTTTACTCAATGATGATCAGTTTGATGGCTTTGGCTTGCTTGATGACATTCAAGGATTCGAAGATGACGGTCCAAGGGAGTTACCAGACTTCGACTTTGCGGATGTTGAAGAGCTAGCTGACTCTAGTTTCGGGTTTCTTGATCAACTTGCCCCTCTCAACATTGGTTGCCCATTAAAAAGTTTTGCAGCTTCATAGGATACTACTTACTTAAATGTTTTCGAGTGAGAAGAGTCTGTTTTTATCGTTTGTGTTTTAGTAAGACATACAAAAGTGTGTTCCGGAGAGTGGTAAGATCTTAAGACTTAAGGCCGGGTTTTGCAATTAGGAGTGAGTTTAATTTATTAGTTCTCTCGTTTTTTTTAATGATGTTTTGCTGGTTATGTTATTTTTTCAATCTCTCTTATTCACTTTGGGTTTTTCCATTGTGCTTTTTAGAGCCGTCCAAAGTGATTAAAGAGTTTGATAATTCCATTGTCAGTTTAATTACATCATCTTTTCATCGTTTTGTTAATGATAAACAAAGTATCAATGGAAGCTTTTTTATATTTACAGATGTATTTTCATAGTTGTTATCGCCTTTTTTATTTGTCTTCCTTCAATTGAATCCATAACCAACCCAGTTGGGGCGTTAGATTCTGACGTGTTGCGATTCTAAAGAATCTAATGGAAAATGACAAATGCATGAATTTGGTATGGTCACTGTTTCTCTGCTGATTCGCCGCATCATCACAAAAACATCCATTATAGTTTTTATTTTATGGTTTTTGATTATAGTTAAGTTAACATTATTCTTCTCTTTGAAGAAAGGTTTGAATAGTAGTAGTAGTGAAGAGAGAGTGGGGAATTAAAGAAGAGTATACACACACGGAAGTGGCAACAAGTCAGGGGGTTTGGTTTTGTCAGGTTTTTCTTATTAACTTCCAAAACACTATTTTATAACACAGCTGTATTGCATTTGGGATTTAATTATAAGAAGAAAAAGAGGTTGGTGATTGGGAATAAGGAAAAGTCAAAGGAGGAGTGTGTGTGTATACTGTTTATAGTATATTAGTAACACTCTCCCACTACTTTGTGGTAGCACATGCTCTTGTAATATCTTTTTTTGTACGTGCGCGGTCAAGCATGTCTCGAGCACGTGATGTACTATAAGAGCGAGAGGTTGAAATGCACATGAAAGTAGAGACTATAGTATAAAGAATGTTCAGATTCATTCATACACATTACACATAATGAATCCAAGTGCTTTGTGAAATTGAGAGATTGTATTGTTTTTGTATACTAACACTATTTTAAGTCTTTAACCTTTCTGTTGAGTTTTTTTTTATGTATTGGTTAAGGCTAAAAAGAGAGAGCCCATTTGCTTTAACATAGACGCATAGTCATTGTGATTTTTAAGCCATTTCATTGTTCATCACTCTATTGCTTGGTGTTTAACTGTCCTATCCGAGTAATATTTCTCGTAGTATTAGCTTGATTATAACCTTTTTCATGTAGAATTGAATCGAGATTACATCTTGTAATATATATATGATACAAGAGTGAGGAGCCAACTTAACATGACTTGTACTTAAAGATGCTGATCTCCTTGCAGTATCCTCAGCAAACATAGTGAGATTGTGATAACTGTGAATTGCTATTTGGAGTTATAATTGTGATAGATACAAAGGTCGTGAGATTGAACCTAATTGGTGTCCACGCATAAATGGTAGATGGCACAGTAGAGAGTTCTGAAGTTTTTTCTAGTATAAAATTTGATAGAATGCTGGTAGGATGCCAAGTGTAACAAGGTGTTGTAAAATCGTGAAGATTAGAACAACTAATTGATCACCAGCTTATTGAATTTATACTACTTGCGAGAGTTCAATCCAACATACATCGATCTGTAAGTACAATACGATTGTAAAGAACTGTATTATTTCAGTTCAGAGCAGACCCTTCTTTTGAAAACTGATGATGCAGTCATCAAACATCTCAGGTAGTGACTTGAAGGATCCAAAACCCAACTCTTGTATCTTTCTTGTATCCATACTATGTGGACTATTGTCCCCTTCTTTGTTACTACACCTGAAATAAATAAACAAAACACAAAAGAGTCAGCCAACCAACCAACCAACCAAATGTTATCATCGACTATGAATAAATCTAATGAGATTGAGATTTACTTGTTCTCAAATGGGTAATTAGGATACTTGTTTCTCATCAACTCAATGATCTCAGACCAATGAGCAACCGAACTGGAACATATGATCCTCCCTGATGCTTTAGGCTCTTCCATAGCCAATACATGTGAAGCAACCACATCATCTATATGCACAAACCCGACCGTGAAATTTGGGTACTCTCCAGCAAGACCCTTAACAATGGCGAGTATCATAAGAAGAGTACTTGTTGGTTTTGGTCCAAGCAATGGACCAACAACAAAAGAAGGATTCACAACTACCAAATCCAATCCTTTCTCTTCAGCTATCCTCCAAGCTTCTTTCTCACCTAGAGTCTTTGCATATCCATACCAAAGCTGTGCCATCAAACAATCAAATTCACACAAAGTCACAAACAAACATCAGTAACAAGCAGAGTAAAAGATAAAAGAAGTGTTTTTATCTTTACTCACATTGAAGCGTTTGCAGTATTCAGGATCACTCCAATGAGACTCATTGAGAGGAGAAGCTTCGGTTGCATCGAAACGGTAACGTATCGAAGAGCAAGAAGAAGTAAGAACAATCCTTTTCAATGTGGCTTTGGACTTAGCACAAGAGCTCATCACATTTGTTGTTCCTTTTATAATAGGATCAACCAATGTCTCTTGAACGTTATGATCCTGTGGAACAAGAACAGGGGAAGCTGTGTGGAATACTCCATCAACACCATTCACTGCTTCATCAAAGCTTCCTTCAACGGTTAGATCAGCTTGGAGAATCTTTAGCCTCTGTTTTGCTCCTTGGAACTCCCATAAAAACCCAACCTTTTCTTCATCACCTTTTGAGACATAAGCTCAAATCTAATCAGAACACAGAAACTAAAGGTGGAAACTTTGTTGTGTGAGACAAAAATTTGGGGAACTTACGTGGGTTTCGGACAGTGGTTCGAACGGTGTGGCCGAGTTCGAGAAGTGATTTGATGATGTAAGAAGCGATGAAACCTGTTCCTCCAGTTACCAAGTACTCTGGCATCTTTGTATAAGTGTTTTGGCTTATTGAAATTGCAGAGAGATTGTGATTAGGTTTAATAATAGTGATCTTTGTGGATGTAAAAGAAGAGTGGGTGATTCATCGCATTCGTGCTCTCTCATTCATATTCACTACTGACACGTTTGTGAAATGACAATATCAAGAAGTGCAGTTCAATATGATCTTGGACCAAATATTATATTTAAGACAGTTAAAGCCGAAGTTGAAATTTCTAAAGGCCCAATATTTTTGGGCTTTAAAGGTTTCGATACTCTCTTTTTTGAAATTTCGAGGTCCATGTGTTTTTTTGTGATGATAGTCCATCATCATTACTACTGTCGACTAACATAATCCAATTTCTTAAAATATATATAAACTATTGTACTTAATTAACATGATCTAGTTTTAAGATGAACTAATCTTTGATAATTTTATTAATTGATCGAGGTATAGTTTAACGACAACAATCAGATTGTCTATCGATAAATTAATAATTCCATAAATTACTAAATTAGTAATCACATCATTATTACTTTATAGAAATTTTACTGTACTGTTATATCAAAAATTTTAAATTTTAATTCGGTAGTTTGTATAAGTGAATTAAGAATAGCAATCTTATAAAATACAAATTACTTTTTTTTTTCTTGTAAAAACATCGTCCTAATTAAAGCTATGATTGAGGAAAAAAAATTAAAGTTAGGAGGACAAAAACTAAATATTTAGGTCTCTTTTGAAAACTTGTTTGTATATTTGATATTAGAAACAACATATGATAGGGAGGGTCCAATATAGTCACAAAAATATTATTATAATATTTATTAAATCAAAATCAAAATTAATAGAGAGATATAGTTGGGAAGATGTCCATAATGATCAATCAAATATCACCCAATAATGTTTAACGTGTCACTTCACCATTGCTACTTCAACTATTTGTTTTCTTCTACAATTAATCTCTATAAATTAATATTCGATAATTTATTAGTTATTATAAAAATTAAAAAAAATAATTCATCCTGAATTAAGACACTAAATTTTGAATATAATCTAATAATATAATATAATAATTTTTTTTAATGAAAATCTTATGTAAATATATGGTTCATCAGTATTATAAATTAATAATTATTAGTGAATATGACTCTTGCGTTACTTATTTTTCTCTAGAATTTATATTAATTTTTATTAGAGTTTAATTCTAATATTTATATTGTATCTAAACCTTTTGGTGTTCTTTTTCAAAATAAGATAATTGATTGTTTTATTGTAACTAGCTAATTCTACAAAATATTGATTATGAAATACTTATTAAAAAAATATTTTAGTTCCTATATTATTAATTTAGATGAATTACTATAAATTAAGTAACTGGAAAGCCAAATCCAAGCAAATTAACTTTAACAAACGATAAAAGATGAAAGATATTATCTATATATATAATAGCAAACCCATTTTTGGAGTCAATTTTAATCTAACGGATGAGATTGTTTCTATTATCTCATCTAACAGTTTAGAATTATTAATGATCTCAATAGTTGCAAGTTTTTTTTTCCAATATTCGTGTTTCTTCGTCGTACCCCCATCTTTTATAAATCGCACCTATTAAGTTTTACACATTTTCGTTTCACACATCTATGTTTTCACACCTCTTTGTTTTATATATATATATATACAGATTTTTATGGATTTTGAAAAAATTTTGTTCTTTGAGTATTATTAATGATCTCACCCTTTGTTAATGATCTCAAAAGTTGCAAAGTTTCGGTCCAACAATTGTGTTTCTTCGTCACACCCCCAACTTTCCATGTTGGCACCCGTTAGTTTTTACACATTTTTGTTTTATACCTTTTTATTTATATAAAGTTGCAATATTTGATCCTACAATTGTGTTTCTTCGTCATACCCCTAACTTTCAATGTTTGCACTTGTTAGTTTTCACACATTTTTGTTTCACACCTTTTTGTTTTCACACTTTTTGTTTTTATATATATACAGATTTTTATGGATTTTGAAAAAAGTTTTTGTTCTTTGAGTATTTTTAATGATCTCACCCTTTTTTAATGATCTCAAAAGTTGCAAAGTTTTGATCCAACAATTGTGTTTATTCGTCACACCCCCCAACTTTTCATGTTGGCACCCGTTAGTTTTCACACTTATTTGTTTTACACCCTCTTTGTTTATATAAAGTTGCAATGTTTTGATCCAACAATTGTGTTTTTTCGTCGTACCCCTAGCTTTCAATATTTGCACTTGTTAGTTTTCGCACATTTTTTTTTCACACCTTTTTGTTTCAGACCTCTTTGTTTTCACACCTTTTTGTTTTTATATATATACAGATTTTTATGGACTTTGAAAAGAGTTTTTGTTGTTTGAGTATTCTTTCACACCTCCAAGTTTTTAAAATTGTGAGTATTATTTTTTTTAATTTATTAATCAACATGATTCACTCATCTTCATTAAAATTTGGATTTTTTTTATTTATTGATTCCTTCATCTAACTTTTGTTTGGTGTTGTTTTCCATTTAGACATACATCAATCATCTCTTTCAAGTATTAATCTAGGTAATTGATTGTGATTTCTAATTTTTCATAGATTTATATGTTTATATATTGCAGCAAACTCACTTTTAGAGATCAATTTAAAAATAACAAATGAGATTGTTTTTATTATCTCCTCTAACTGTTTAGATTTGTTAATAATCTTAGAAGTTGCAATATTTTGATCCAACAATTGTGTTTTTTCGTTGTGCTCCCAGCTTTCAATGTTCACATTTGTTAGTTTTCGCATATTTTTGTTTCACAGCTCTTTGTTTATATATATATATATATATATATTTATGGACCTTGAAAAGAGTTTTTGTTCTTTGAGTATTGTTTAACACCTCCAAATTTAAAAATTCTGAGTATTATTTTCTTTCAATTTATTAATCAACATTGATTCACTCATCGTTGTTAAAAAAATTGGATTGTTTTATTTATTGATTCATTCATCTAACTTTGGTTTGATGTCGTTTTCCATCTAACCCTTATTGATTATCTCTTCCAAGTATTAATTTAAATAATTAATTAAGATTTCTAATTTTTTATATATTTATCTTTTTAGTCAATTTGGTTGGTTGCAGTTGCAGCTATGAACTCTTTCTCCCTGATTTTTTTCTTATTTTTTAATAAATTTTGATAGAATAATGATTTAATTGTTTTATGTGAAATTCTTTCAAAATTGATTATCTGAGTATGATTCAGTAAACCTAGATTTATATATCTTTAACATTATTATCTTATTGTCACTGAATCGATTTTTCATTTTTATATATACAATAAATATTTTATTTAACTAATTTTGTTGATTCATCTTAGTTATTATTTATGACTTTTATATTATGCAGTTAAAGAATTACCATAAAGTTTTCACTCGAAATGTGAAAAAAAAAACAATGTTAGTCATTTCAAGTTTTCACTTTCCCATGCGGTAATGCACGGGCTGACATTCTAGTATTGTATAAAACATAATCTCAATGATAAATGGAAAAATCTAATGTATTAAATTTAATTATAAAACAATCTCCTAAACTTTGGTTTTCTTACTATAAATAACAAGTATGATTTAGGAGCCGGAGGATTCTCGAAAACTAACATAAAAATATTTTGAAAATCCATTGGAATAACCAAACCCGGTAGGTGAAAGTACTATATATATATATATATTCCTCCTCTACGATTTACAAGAAAATGACAATGGTGATAAAAAGGAAGAAAAGGTTCGGTGCGGCGGCTCTACCATTTTAAGCAGTCATCGGTCATATTTTGTTTTGGCTAAAACGGCTTTAAGTTTGTTTGCCATAAACTTTGAAGAATGATATAAAATCCTTTGCTTGACCAAAGAAAAAACAAAAAACAAACAAATTCTGCCAGGGTGAAATAATTGGTTTAACACAGAATTTAAAGTAAATTCCTTTATAGGTTGTGTCGTATGATAGCAAACTAAAAAACAGCAATTGACAAGTCAAAAGTGTTTAGGAGAATTGCGAAGTTTGAAAATTATATGCATACGGAGAGGCATTACAACAAAATGAAGAAAATTTTATACAATAAATACAAATTCTAAAATAGTTGAGAGTTGCAACGAATTCCTACAATAGAAACACATAATTATACATTTATTTGTTTTTGTTAAACGTCTTAATAGGTGGTTGGCCGCTGGTTGGTCTGAGTTATACGTGTATTGATTTTATGACATCACATTGTCTTTGTGGAGGGGCCGTTGTATTATGTACCTTGTTGTAAACTTACAGGGTTTTTATTTTGACTATGTTAGATATATATTACGGGGATAAGAAGACCGGCTCACAAAGCAAATCAACCCAAACCTAAGCATCATCTTACATGTAGTGACATACAAAGTTATGTAAAATAACTATAATTGATATTGTTTTTAAAAATGATGATCAGTAGGTCAAAGTGACAAACTCTATCCATGGTACTCCATAACAGGATCTGGGGAATAGAAAGTATGCCTACACATGTTTATTTATTCCGGAAGATGATGGAAGAACTGGTAATATGGACTATATGAAAACGGTGTGGCTAATGGAGTAGTGACACACTATATCCATATTAAATGTACATTATGAATGGTTCCAAACTAAACTTCTTCATCAAATTTTGCTGGCATTAATGATTTCATTATGGAACAGCAAAAATTCTACCATGTTTTTTCACCTTTTGCTTTTAGTTTAGAAACATATCCTCTTACTCTATTATGCTGGGTTACTAATTAGCTTTAAAAGTTAATTTTTTAAAAAATCTCATTTTCTATATAACGTACGATCTTACAGTCATAATCAAGGATAGAATAAAACTAGTGTTTAGCAAAAAGAATCATGGCAGAAAATATTTTGGACTTTATTTGAGGTTTTGGTGGATTGTGTCTATATGTGAAATCATGAGATCTCAAGATTTGTCTTCTTTTAGTTTCCAAGTCCAACATAGTAACTACTGTTTGATTATTTCTCATGCTTTTCGAATTTTCATGGATCTTCAAGATTTGTCTTCTTGCACTTTCCAAGTCAAACATCGTAACTACTGTTTGATTTTCCCTCGTGTGTTCCCTCTTTCAAATGACACTATTGGACCCCAACTAGATGAATTTCATATTAATTTTGAAAAGATTAATTGTGTAATTCTTGTATTTTGATACCATTTTCTTTTCCTTGTTTACACTTATTGTTGGTTTGGTTCAATAAAATTGTTCATGCTTTTCACAAGTTAAAACTGTTTATGTTGCTTTTTTTTTTAATGTAATTCAATGCACTTTTTTTCGTTCGTCGTATATTACTCACATACGTACGATATCTTTTGTTTATTCGTTGGGTAGAAACATACGTACAAAATCTTTTAACATTTCATAAATGATGCAAAACAAGTATAGACGAAAAGTAATACTAATAGATATTATGGATTTTTTATTCAAATAGTTATGTTTTTGTAGCTTAAGTTGGTTCACTAACTTTCACATTTTGTATCCGTGAAACAAAAAATTATAGGATTACACAAAGACATCATATCCTATAATGTCTCTGATTTTCACGCTACCTACCACGTACATGGGTGATAGGTCCAAACTCACAAGTAAGTTTACGTACAGTCAATTCGTCTTTTTCGGTATGAACGTACATTTTATATTATACGCGTAAGATAGGATTGCTAATTCTTTCATTTATGGAACTAGACCGAGTTACGCAATATATGCTAACGCCTTGAATAAAATATTATTTAGGGGTGGACACAAGGCAATATATGCTTTTTAAGGTATATTTGCTATTTGAATCGCTTTGCTTTGCTGAAGGGCACTAAAGTTATCTGTACTTGCTTTACATAAACGAATTCATAAAACTAGTTTATTTGTGGGTTATTTTGCTACTTGCAAATCACTTGTGCATATGTCATTACCAATTATAAAATCACTTTTTCAAAAAAAAATATAAAATAAATTGAAGCTATATTTTTAATCTTGTTATTTGGCACATACTTGTGAGTTGTGACCCATAACTAAATTATGTTACTGCTTTGATAACGACCAATTTTGTTTTCCCCATAACCAAGTGTAAAGTAACATGTACGAGTGATAAGTACCAAGTATTTATGTCCACCCATAGTAACCAGTACTATATTGCGCCTACCGGGCAACGTGAACGTGATCATCAAATCAAAGTAGTTACCAAACGCTTTAATCTCCATAAAACCAAAAAAGCTGACACGTCTTTGCTGTTTTCTATTTATTTCCCTCACAACAACAATTTTGATTGATGAAAATTTTTTTATATCAAAAGGGAACAGTCCTTATCATTTGCTCCCATCACTTGCTTTTGTCTACTTACAACTGGAAATCGAGGAGAATTGTATACAAAACAACATTTTCTCATAATAATAAAATATGACAAAAAAAAATTAAATAGATAGGCAAAGCAAGAGCGTTGGGTGACGTTGGTCTCTTCATTAACTCCTCTCATCTACCCCTTTCTCTGTTCGCCTTTATATCCTTCACCTTCCCTCTCTCTTCTTTCATTAAACTCAAAAACCCTAATCACATTTTGTAAAACTATAATACAATTATACATTAAAACTCTCCCGAAGATGCCTCAGGCACCTATGCCAGAGTTAACTAGCTCGGTGAAGCTCAAGTACGTGAAACTTGGTTACCAATACTTGGTCAATCATTTCTTGAGTTTTCTTTTGATCCCGATCATGGCGATCGGAGCCGTTGAGCTTCTTCGGATGGGTCCTGAAGAGATCCTTAATGTTTGGAATTCGCTCGAGTTTGATCTAGTTCAGGTTCTATGCACTTCCTTCTTTGTCATCTTCATCTCCACAGTTTACTTCATGTCCAAGCCACGTACCATCTACCTCGTTGACTATTCTTGTTACAAGCCGCCTGTCACGTGCCGTGTTCCTTTTGCAACTTTCATGGAACACTCTCGTTTGATCCTCAAGGACAAGCCTAAGAGCGTTGAGTTCCAAATGAGAATCCTCGAACGTTCTGGCCTAGGTGAAGAGACTTCTCTCCCTCCGGCTATTCACTATATTCCTCCAACACCAACCATGGACGCGGCTAGAAGTGAGGCTCAGTTGGTTATCTTCACGGCCATGGACGATCTCTTCAAGAAAACTGGTCTAAAACCTAAAGACGTCGACATCCTCATCGTCAACTGCTCTCTCTTCTCTCCAACTCCATCTCTCTCCGCCATGGTCATCAACAAATATAAGCTTAGAAGCAACATCAAAAGCGTTAATCTCTCGGGGATGGGTTGCAGCGCGGGTTTGATCTCAGTTGATCTAGCCCGCGACTTGCTCCAAGTTCATCCCAATTCGAATGCAATCATCGTCAGCACGGAGATCATAACACCTAATTACTATCAGGGAAACGAGAGAGCCATGTTGTTACCAAATTGCCTCTTCCGCATGGGCGCGGCAGCCATACTCATGTCAAACCGCCGGTCTGACCGGTGGCGAGCCAAATACAAGCTTTCCCACCTCGTCCGTACCCACCGTGGTGCCGACGACAAGTCTTTCTATTGCGTTTACGAACAGGAAGACAAAGAAGGACACGTTGGGATCAACTTGTCCAAAGATCTCATGGCCATCGCCGGTGAAGCCCTCAAGGCTAATATCACCACAATAGGTAATAAAGCTACACATCATTTTCTTTCACTTTCATACCATAACAATGATATATATACGGTGAAAACTATATTAAGGACCGGGTGGGGCATTACTACACATCAATTTTTGTTTTTAATAAAAGAAGTTGTAATAACTTTATACTTTCTTGGTAAATGTCTCGTTTCTATGAAAGTTTAGGTTATTTGAGTCGGTTGCATTAAATTCTATACGTTCGGTAGAAAATTTATTCGGTTTTATAGTAAAGTTTGGTTTGGCTTAGGTTATAACATTATGGTACGGTCGAGTTTGATAAATGAACTGATTGAACAGGTCCATTGGTCCTACCGGCGTCGGAACAACTCCTCTTCCTCTTGTCCTTAATCGGACGTAAAATCTTCAACCCGAAATTGAAACCATACATACCGGATTTCAAACTGGCCTTTGAACACTTCTGCATTCACGCGGGAGGTAGAGCGGTGATCGACGAGCTCCAGAAGAATCTACAGCTATCAGGAGAACACGTTGAGGCCTCAAGAATGACACTGCATCGTTTTGGTAACACTTCATCGTCATCGTTATGGTACGAGCTAAGCTACATCGAGTCTAAAGGGAGAATGAGGAGAGGCGATCGAGTCTGGCAGATCGCGTTTGGGAGTGGTTTTAAGTGTAACTCTGCCGTGTGGAAGTGTAACCGTACGATTAAGACACCTAAGGACGGACCATGGTCCGATTGTATCGACCGTTACCCAGTCTTTATCCCTGAAGTTGTCAAACTCTGAACGGTTTAGTAATGGGGTTTGATTTTGTGTTGCGGTTAAGGTTGAGATGGTCTCGGGATTTTGTTTGAAGGGGATTGAGAAGAAAAAAGAGCAAAGCATAAATGTTTGTATTTGATTGCTCTGCATATACTGAAAATCTCTGCTTTTTCATTTGGGGTATTTTTTTTTTTTTTTACTTTTTAGTTTTTCGTCTTTTTAGTTTTTCGTGCTGTAATTAATAACTTGTGGTGTATCAAATAAGAATATTTTCTCTGTTTTATTATTTGTTTTTATCCGAGAAAAAGTTTCTTTGTTTTTATCGCTGTACGTAGTCCATATTTGCTTATTCCATCTTATTTGGTTTCAATATCAACACTTATGGTAAAAATCAGTGTGAACTGAACCACCAATCTAAATTGAAACCAAAATTTAAAGATCCGACCTGGCCATAAACTGGATTAGCCCAGTACGTTTTACCTAATTTATGCTAATATTATGACCTAATTTTTGTATGTTGCATTTTAAGACCCTACAACTTTTGTTCATGCATTTGGCAACGAAGACTTCATTACAACAATACTTCCACAAATCTAGTGAATAAGTTGTTAATCATCTGTATCTCTTATCTTTGTTTAATCATGTCTTCTCTTTTGGCTTTGGTTATTTTTTTTCCTTCTTTTTGTTTGCTTTGTTCAGAGAACCAATGTATGTATGAGTTTTGGATTGGAAACTCTCATGATTTTGTAGGTTTGATATTTTATTCCCTTTAAATGTGAATTAAGCAGACTAAAAGGTAGTAAACTTACCATAGACTTTTAATGTGGTGAAACTAGATCTGTTTGTTATGATCATGTGTCAAGAGCAAAAATGTCCACCATCATAAAGATTGTGAATGTATTTCTTTTTTTTATGGATTTTTGTGGTACATGTAGAATTGTCTGAGTCGTCGTCTATATAGATATAGAACTATCGTTGTCTAAGTGTTGCATGAAGTTGTTAGTGGTGAATAATCATCATTTATAGCACTAAAATATTACATTAATATATTTTCCAACACTGCCACAAAATGACTTGGGCCTATATCAATAAGTGAGCCTGAAATTTCAGCTTATGGCCTTACTTCGACAGAGAGTTGACCTTCCAACCAACGAATCATATTATATGGCCTCTTTGCTCATCTTTGTCAGACGAAAAAAAAAGGGAAAAGGAACACGAATATATAATTTGATATAAGAAAACTAAAAATTTAGATATAGAAAATGAAGAAAAAAATAATAAACGTATACAAAGAAGTATATATGATATATATGTAGTGGAAAATAAATCTTGTAGCATGTCAGAAAGAAGTTTGAATTTAAAATTTCAAGAGCACCGTCACATTAATTATAAGTCTCCACGGTGGTGCTATTTTTAATATAATTATGGGCAATTCTCATAAAATGAGTTTTTTTTTTTCTTAACATCTGATTTTATTAATTTCTAAAAGGATAATACAAGTAGTTGGTCAACCAATCTGGTGGTGAAGCAAAACTAATGATATGCGAAACTGCAACCATCTTACTCTGTATTACAAGCAGAGGCCTTAGGTTTCCTTCACGTTCTACAAATGATATGGGTTCAAGGATTGCGTCATGTTTGGTTTGAAGGAGATAATCTGGAGTTGACAAAGCTAATCAATACAGTTGGGGATCACAATAAATTAGGCACTCTCCTCTATGATATCCGTTTCTGGATGTCGAAACTTCCACTATGCTCACTTGAGAGAAGAACATGGCGGCAGACAAGTTATCTCATCATAAAATGAGTTTTTCTTCCAAAAAAAGACTACTTCTAGTTATTTTTCAAAAAATACAACTAAAATATATTTTTTTCTATAAATACCACAAAATTGAATTATTTTTTTTATATTAAAAACTAATCCCTAAATACTAAACACTAAATCCTACCCTCTAAAAACTATATCCGAAATCTAAATTTGTCAATCCAAACCTAAAAGAAAAAATTTTCTACCCAACCAAAAATCAATTTTTTTGTGTTTATAGTATTTTATTTTTAAAACATAAAACATTTGTGGTTACTTTGGAAAAAAAATGAAGTGTGTATGTTTGAAAATAGTGAATTGTGGTATTTTGAGGAATTTCTCTATAATTATATTATATCAAAATATAAACTATTAAAAATACAAATATTTAATGTTTCTATGGAGTGGTAATCATAATGTTCTAAAAGAATCAAGACACATGATTTTAAATTTATAAAAAGTTGAATCGTTTTTAATTTGAAGAAGTTTCTGTAAATAAACATATAGATATATTTAGGATTCAACAAGCTTATAATTTAATTTCATGAGAAGAAATCAGGTTGTAATTGAAGTGGTGGCAACTCCATTCACTAGGAGTTAATTTACAAGCCCGATAAAATTTTAATTGAGTGTTCGTTAAAAATGAAACCATTAACTTAGAATAAAATACAAATATACCATGTAAGAGTGTTCTAGGTGCTTCTTTTATTTATTTATTTTGTATAGAAATATATTCTCTATTGTTACGCACAAAAAAATGTTTAATTCTTGACTCTTTACTCATCTGTAATGGTGGGAAATAGACGAACGTCTCACATTGAAAATGAACCATGCACGGCTGTGTGCAATCCTTTTTCTGCTTTAATTTTCATTTTTTAGGGTAAAGATTTTGAACACAGCTCTAATACTATGAATGTGCTGTCAAGATGCATGATTTCTTAGATGGGACAAAAGTTTTAAGGTTATAATGATCTCTTATCCACTTAAATGAATAATCAAGTCTCCGAAATCTTAGCTCCTACAAATGCCGGAAACAATATAAACATCATTGTCCAAGTACACGAATATTGCCAAGAGTGTTACATGTTGTCCATCGAGCCTCTTATCTTCTCAAGAAAAAAGTTGATGCCTTTGTTTTTGAAATTTTCTGCATATTGATGTGGTCCACACAAACCATAGTTATCCATTTTATCTTTTAACGAGAGTTTTCAGGTATCTCTAATTCTCCATTTATCTTGGGTTTAATTGGTGATATAAGTAAACTAGTACAACATGTCTGATTAATTATGAACGGTAACTAAAACGGTAAAAAGAGATAATCAACCGTTTTTTTTGTTAACTCTTATTATGCTTGCTATTTATTTTTAATGGACTCTAGCTATTATTAGTTGTAATAATTGGGAGTTTCAATGATTATATATACTTTATACATATTTCAGTACAACTTCATGTGGACATAGAAAGCTGTATAAAGAAAGAAGATGAACATGTAGTTTGTAGATGTAGATATATCAACACCACGTACACCAAGATCTCGCTTTCTCCAAAATCACGAGAATAACTCCACACTGTTATTAACTTTTCCATGGGAAAATCCCGAGTTATAGCAAAAACGAAAAGTAACAAAATCCAAAAACAATGAGTGACTTGGCCAGCGAAAACAACAAGGTGGACCATAAAGATATCCATCTGATTAAGAAGCTGGCCAATTAAAACACTAAGAAGAGGATCAACTTGTAGAATTCGGCAAATCAGAATCGAGATAAGACCTCTTCATGGCCCTCATGGGGTACAAGCGACCAAAAAGTGCATCAATTTTTTTTTACTTTAATAACACTCTCAATGATAAACAAGAAAAAAGCTCACATCGTGTGGGACATGTACTAGCCTACAACGTCTCTAAACTTAGCCTCTCACTGCCTCATAAAAAGAAAACGTAGTCTCTCTTTTTCTAACCACTTCTCCAAAACTGAAACCTTTGTAGAGAGAACTCATAGTTCGATAAAACATTCTTTTTTGCAACTGAGACTTGGCAACTTGTTTTTGCTCAAAGTGTGACTCCTTCTCGTTGATGGTGATAAGTATTATATGATGAAAAGTTTGGCTAGTGCGGTCGGTGGGAAGACGGCGAGGGCGTGTGATAGTTGCGTGAAGAGGCGGGCACGTTGGTATTGCGCAGCTGACGATGCTTTCCTTTGCCACACGTGTGACGGTTCGGTCCACTCTGCGAACCCTCTTGCTCGTAGGCACGAGAGGGTCCGCTTGAAAACGGCTAGCACCGGAAAGCATCGCCATGCGTCCTCTTCCTCACCGCCTCATCAAGCTACGTGGCATCAGGGATTTACTCGTAAAGCTCGGACCCCACGCGGGGGAAAGAAGAGCCACACGATGGTTTTTCATGATCTTGTGCCGGAGATGAGCACGGAGGATCAGACGGAAAGCTATGAGGTGGAAGGGCAGCTCATCTTTGAGGTGCCGGTGATGAACCCGATGGTTGAGGAGCAATGCTTTAACGAATCCGTCGAGACAAAGATCGAGTTTCCGATGATGCCCGTGTGTTTCAAGAGCAGCGATGAAGAAGACGAGGATAACGCTGAAAGTTGTCTGAATGGTTTATTCCCAACTGACATGGAACTGGCTCAGTTCACAGCTGACGTGGAAACTCTCCTTGGTGGAGGGATAGAGCGAGACTTTCATCCCACGGAAGATCTAGGGTTAGGTCAGATGTTGAAGATCAAAAAAGAAGAGGTTGAGGAAGAGGAAGGAGTCGCGACCAGAGATGTGTGTGATCTTAATAAAGTTGATGAGACTTCTCCATTTGAAATAAGCTTTGACTACGAATACGCATCCAAGAGCACATACGAAGAAGAAGAAGAAGAAGAAGAAGAAGAAGAAGAAGAAGAAGAAGAAGAAGAAGAAGAAGATGAAAAAGAAGACGTGATAAAGAATGTTATGGACATGGGAGTGAATGAGATGAGTGGTAACATTAAGGAAGAGAAGAAGGAGAAGGCTCTTATGCTTAGATTGGACTACGAATCGGTTCTTTCCACTTGGGGAGGCCAAGGGATCCCATGGACTGCTCAAGAGCCATCTGAAATAGACCTCGACATGGTTTGTTGTCCAACCGATTCCATGGTATGTCTACCACGCATTTATTACCAACGGATCGGTCAATTTTTATTACTATTAATATTGATATAAAATAAAGCATTGTCTCTAATTAACAATTTGTGTTGTGGATATTAAGGGTGAAACTGGAGCAGATCAAGCTCACCACTACAACCACTTTCGTGGCCTAGGGTTACACATGGGAGAGGCTGGGGATGGAGGAAGAGAGGCCAGGGTTTCAAGATACCGAGAGAAAAGGAGGACAAGGTTGTTCTCCAAGAAGATAAGGTATGAGGTACGCAAACTGAATGCAGAGAAAAGGCCTCGAATGAAAGGAAGGTTCGTGAAGAGATCTTCAATTGCTGCTGCTCACTAAAGAACTTGATTAATTATGGAATTTTTTTCTGCCCTCTTCTTGCTTTTTTGGTGATAGTTGCTAGCTTTCTTTTTCTGCATTGATAGAGATTTTTGCACGTTTTGTGAGCTACGTATGTACATATGATATATATCACCAAAAATGTGACTATCTTGTAAGCACTGATCTATATAGTTGATATACCGTGAATTTTGAATGCTGTACACCAAAACAAACATATGGGGACTGTCACAAATATCTCACTGAAATATCAAAAAAAAAAATTAGTATTTTATTTTTATATAAATGATAATATTATTAATTAATTTAACTATCGGCATCCAGAACAACGAATATCACGATTTGAATCAACATCTTCTCAAAATATCACATTCAGGTAAAAAAAAAAAAAGAGTACTTCGCTTAACACCGGGTGAGAGATATCTTTACGAAGTGTTATTTCAAGAGTTCATACGACGACTTGGCTTGGAAAAATAAAATTAATAATTGATAAGATGAAATCATGCATATAATTTGTGTGGTATTTATGCAATTATATGTGTTTTTTGGACATTTAAACCATCTTCTTCTTCTTTTTTATTTTCTCATCATTTCCTTTGTTTGTTGTAGAAAAACGCTCATTTTCATTTATCATGTGTAAACTATACAAAGCAGCCTAATATTTAACCATACATGCAAAACCAACAAAAATGTCTTAAGACCATCTCGAATCATCTCGAATGTATATCTCTATTTTAGAGAAAAAAAATAGAATAACTTAAAAATAGAGCATTGTTTTCCTCCAATGCATTACTCTATTTTCAACTCTAAAATAGAGTTAGTGTAAAATAATAAAGGTGAGAATAGAGTTGCTCTATATATAGAGCAATCCTACCATTTTTTCTATTTTAGAGTAAAATATAAAATAGGGTTGGAGCAAATGTTGCTCTATAATAGAGATTTGACTCTAAAATAGAGTAGGGTTGGAGATGCCCTAAAGCAACGTAGAAGAAAATATCCTTCAATATTTTAATGATGCAACAAGCCCCTTGGACATATTAATGATGACAATTTTGAATTTAGGAAAATAAGTTAATGATTTGTGCATTAACGTGAAAATAAGTTAATGATTTGTGCATTAACGTGTGTGGTCCTTTCTAATAAGTCATACAATTTGAGTTGCTGGAGACAGTCTCTAGCTTCTGAGGTGTGGTTTGAACTGGTATAGAGAAATTACTCACAAAGTAAGTATTAACCTGCACAAAATTGCGGGCTAAACTTTTTTTAAAGAATTTTTTTAATAATTTATTTTGTTATTATGTTATTTATAAAGGTTTGTGATTAAAAATTCAGTTTGTTTATATAAATATTTTTGTATTTTAAAAATGTTTATTGAAAACCTGTCAATAAAACATTTACATGTAACGAATAAAATTATTTAAACCTTTGTCAATTAAACGCAATCCTTGCTATAGCTGTGAAGTAGGTAAAAAAATATAACTAACATGTAACAAGAGCAACTAAATATAGCTAGTGAAAGTTCTGAAAAACCTCTTAAAAAACAACATTCATTGTTTTTTTCCTGTGGCTTCCCTTACTTGTCTGTAATAAACACCTTCAAACATTAAATATATTTAAATTTTCAACTTAGTTTTATTTTCCTAAAGAACGGTGGCTAAAAGAAAAATATAACTTTTTTTAAATAGATAAGATACTATATCTATATCTTTTATTTTTTTCTATATTAATTTTAAAAATCTAAGCCGTTAAACGGAACTGTTATATATTTTATATATATAATTTTTTCAGAAAAATTTTAACCTGTGCTGGAAAAGGTTTTTGATAAAATTTGTAGTTATATAGATTTTCTTCGATTAGATTTTTAAAATCTTAGCTGTTAATTTTTTTTTAAGTACAAATTAGTTTTGATTCTAATAGTTTTTTTTTACTTTTCTATAATTTATTTTATTTTACGTGTTCCCAATTTTCATTTTTTATTAATTATATTTATTTAATTAGTTAATTAATTTTAGTTAAGTGTTTCTAATGGCAATTGAATGTAATTTTTTACACATTTTAAGGTTAGTTTCATATTTGTACTTTCCAATTAATATAGTAGGATAGTGATATCATTGTATTTAGTCATAACAAATTACCATTTTTATTGATAAAAAACAGTTAATTGGATTATGTGTACTATATCTCAAATGATTGAGTATCTTAATTTTTGCGTGTCAATCTTATTATTATTGTGAACATATAATTTTTGAAAATATATATAGCATGTAGTATTTTGTTCTCTTTTATTCCCTATGTATTTTTACTCAATATATTTCTAAGAAAATAATTGTAAGTCCGATATAATCGATATGTTTCTAGAAAAATATAATTTTTTTAAGAACAAACGTCCGATATAATCGTTATGTTTTTAAGAAAAAATATAATTTTTTTTAGAAACAAATGATTTTCTGAAACAATTTTTTTTGTTCCGTATGTATTGATTTTCTATGTTGTATGCAATTTTTAGTAATTAGTGTTGATAAAGTTTAAACTTCAAATATTATTATTGAAAATATTTAATCTTGTTGAAATATTATTAGTTCATTGTTATGAGAAAATATTTAGTGTGCGAAAGTATCTAGCATATAACGAAACATTATTTTGTAAAAAATTGTGTGAAAACTCGAAAAAAATCAAGACTTGAAGAATTTTTTATTTTATTTCTCATACATTATTAATTTTATTTCTAACACTACTCTATGTTCCTTTATAAGTATTGTTCAATGTTTTCAAATAAATTAAGAAAACAATCAAATGTTTTTCTATTCGTAGTTAAAATATTATAATTTTTTTATTGGTTAATACATTAATTAATATTATGGTTAAATCTATAAATTTTACCAAACAACTTCATTAAAAATAATATAAAGAAAAAACTTTAACTGAAACATAAATTAAAGTATAAAACGTTTGACGACACCAATATGACACGAATAAATTGTATCAGACTTTTTACTGACGAACAAACTTGATTAACTCGTGAGCTGATTACCCAATAAGTTTATCAATTAATGTGCTAGTAATCTTTACCATGTATATTATGTTCTTATTTCAAAATCACAAGTAAGTGTTACTATCTAATCACAAATGTTTTTATATATATGATGAAGCATAAAAAACCATATGAAGAATATACAAAAACTTAAGGAAGTAGAATATGTATTTTTGTAATATAGTATATTTTATATAGAAAACAATTTGATGGTTTGAATTGGGTATGCAACCTTTTTAAAATGAGTACCAATTTACTTTGATTGTATTTTTTTTCAGATTATCCTTATATTCTTAATTTCATGTTACTTTGATTGTCTTTTTTTTTTTTTTTTTCAGATTATCCTAATATTCTCAAATTCATGCAAAAAAAAATCTTAGAAATACAAGTCACTATGAGATATCAACAAGACAACAACTCTTTTAGCTAGGCGTTGAGACTTAATTTAATCAAATATACCATAACCTTATGATTCA
Organism: Camelina sativa; assembly: GCF_030686135.1. NCBI lineage: Eukaryota > Viridiplantae > Streptophyta > Magnoliopsida > Brassicales > Brassicaceae > Camelina > Camelina sativa. The sequence continues at coordinate 21,046,212 of NC_141886.1, read as the reverse complement.
CATTAATTAAAGCCAAATCTTATACACTTTTAAGCTAATAGACCAAGTTTGATTTGCTCTTCCTCTCTTTCTTTCTCCTTTTATATAGAAAGTGAAATTATTAATTTAAAGGACATAATTATGATGATAATGCTATCTATTTTTGTCGCTGGCAAAGCTTCTAACCAAGTCTGAGCTCTAAGCCAACCTCGTTGATATCGACTTGATCATCAAACCCAAGATTCGAAGAACTTTGATCAAGTGGAGCTTCCCTTCGACTCTCCACAATCTCCAACGTGAAGTGACCATAGCCATGCGTAGCACCAGAACTTGGGAGTTGCCATGTGTCATGACTACATTCGCCTTGTTGGTTCACGGACTCGGCATGGCGTTTGAATCGGCCAGTTTGTGTCTTGCCCTTGTTAGCGTTAACACGTGTGGACAGACTTTCCGAACTGTCGCCGCCGGTTGTTGGATCTTTGGCCACGTGGCGTATGTCATAAGTCCTGTGAGGAGGAATGATCTGATGAGACGCAGATGCACTTGGAAGAGGTGTGTGAGTTATGGGTAAGCCGTTGAGCACCGCGTCAACGGCTGCCTGACATTGGGCCCAGTTCCCTGACCACATCAAACCCACCGAACCATCCACAGGATTCACGATCCGACCACACGCCTCGTACAGAAGTGACCTAAATATTGCTACAATACACAACGTCGACGGTTATGAAATCAAATCCAGAAAATGAAAAACAATGTACATTATAGTGATGTGATGGTGATGCGTGTGTCTGTGCATGTAAGACTTTTGTGACGAAATCTAAAATACTCATTAAGATCCTTGTATCCAAGATACATTGTAACTTTTTTGTACTATTTACTCACTAGATAATTCAATGGACCGTTGTATAAAAATAATTTAATGGAACATCAGAAAGAGAATTGTTGGCTTTCAGATTGTACCGGGACGAAGGTGATCAGGACCGGATTCGATGAGGTTAAGAAGACCGGCTCGGCCGTAGAACTTGGCGAGGAAGAGTGTAGCATTAGCTTGGGAGTCTGCGGATTTGATCCATTGAAGACATGGTCTTATGGTGCAATCTTGGTTGCAGCCTTTGCGTAGGACCCTACACCCATTGCAGCTGATTCTCATTATATCCCTCTATATGTTTAAAAGTGACATATATACTTATGAGATTGCGTGTTTGTGTTCCGAAGTGAAACTCAAGGAAGTTGTAAACAATCTGAATTTATAAGGAAGAAGTTACTCATGAGTCATAAGTGAATATGAGCTGGAATTTTTCAACTTTTGCGTTTCTTGGAGAAAGTGGTGGAAAAAAGAAAGCTGGTGCAGTCCAGGCTTTTATGATTTTTAAATAAAACAAACACATTTAAGATAATTTACTTTCTCAAGAGATAGTAAAATTAGTAAAAAATTTGTGTTGATTTCTCAAAAGATAAAAGAAAAGGCCAAGAAATGAGGGGGAAAGAGGTTGTGTGTTTCAGTGAAGTTGGCGTTTTGTTTTGGCAAAAGTTGGGGAGTTCCTTCTTCGGGAATACCAACTTCTCTCTCTCTCTCTTACATTTTTTCTTCTTCTTTTGGATTTGCCATCCATGCATTCCAATATTACGACATTTACCACTAACCCATTCACCCAATCAAGCCTCTTCGTTAACACTTGTATCTCATTTAATGTCGTGATATCATCATCAATTCCACGAGCTCATGAAAATTCAAATTAAACCAAACAAAAAAAGAAGAAGAAGTTAAAGACAATAAAATAAGAGATAAAAATGTGAGGGTGCTTACGTAAATTTAATTGAGTGTTAGCAGAGAGGTTCAGAGGGGGTGGAGATACGAGGAAACTTTGGAGATGAAAAGTGGGAGGCATGCACGAGAACCACCCATAGATGATATACCGACAAAAACAAACAACCCAAAAGAAAAATCTACAAGTTTTAAAAAATTTCTGAAACAAAAAAAATGTGGCACACGGGAAACAAAAACTACTCAATGCCTCTTTTTGCTCCAGGTTTTAGGGAGATTGTACCGTAAATATACGTGGGAAAAAAATACGTATTTTAGTATGTAAAAGACAATTTTTTTTTTTTTGGTATCAGTAAAAAACAATTTAAAAAGCCTCAATAAATTCAAATTCTTTAAAAAAAAAAAAAATCAAATTGTACTTGTTACGAACGTTACAAACAACATGAAGCACCTGTCAAAAACATTGCCACTCGTTTTGTTACAGGCGAAATGGATTTTAATGTTTATTGGCTCTTACAATTTGATTTAATTAAGGATTTCTTGAATTTTCTGAAAATGTTTATAAAAAGGTTTAGCATCCTTTTACGTTATGGTTAGATTAGAAATAAGGTGTTTTTGTTATATAGTTATAGGAAAAATCCACGTCCGAGTCCTTTAATACGAGTTAAAAAGACTCTTTTAGAAAGAGATTGATAAAAGCCCGACGTGTGATTGATTATCTACTCAGTTCTTAGTTCTTACACATGCATAACGCATATATAATTTGACGTTAGAATATAGGATTGTTTTTTTTTAATAGAAAATATAGGATTCATTTCGATGATTTTTTTTTTAAAGCAAGAAGTTAAGTACTTTCAAAAAAAAAACAAATCATGGTCGACCTTCGTACTTCATTGTTCTTTTTAAAAAGGTTTATGTTTTTCACAAAAATTAACAAAAAGAAAGTAATTTTACATTTTTCATGATTTTTATTAGTTTAATGGACATTTTAACCAGACCAAATCAACCCAAACTAAATCTAATCCTACACTCAAACTATTTGGTTATGTTCCTTTTCATGCTTAAACGGTTTGGTTTGGTTTGGGCTTAATTGAACCGAATCGAACTGATAACTAATATGTTTCTTAATTAATTATTTAATTAATAATTATAAAAAATAATAAACATTAAAATAATATGAACGACATTATTTTTGTTCGTTTTCTAAAAAGAAATAGTGTAATAAATATAATTTTTTATCAATAAAGATTAGTTCAGACGAGTCAATTAGATGGTAATTTGTTTATATACAAAATATTTTATAGAGAAGTACGCGTTTGGTGTGCCAAACTGTTTACATTTATATTTGCATTTTTAGAGATAAAACATTAGGAGAAAGTGAAAAAATTATCTATATTAATTTTGATATCATCGAAATACACTGCGAAAACTGGCCAATCTGAAAAAAAAATATATTATCTCCACTAAGGCTGAGCACTCAATAAGGGAAGCTACATAACATCTGTGTAGTCAGTCACAAATAAATATAGTCGTGTTTTTCACATTGTACCGTTTTATATAATGGGCTTGAAGGTCAAATCGGCCCAATTATAAATGGTTCTGAAGTTGAGATTCACACTGTACAAATACAGATCGACATAGAAAACTCTATCGCAGGATTAGACGATTTTGTAATCCTATTTAAATACTTTATTCAGCTAATTCAGAGTAATCTTAGTTATTTTTGAAAGAAAAAAAAAAGAAGCTAAAATAACTAAACATTATTCAGTATGGTACGTGCAAAATAATAACTCGGAGATTCGACTCTATTATCATGTTTCCGTCTAATACTGCAACATATGTAATATACTGTTCGTACGTAAAAATGAAAATCTCTTACATTAATTAGTAACGCAATGGAAGCCTTTTGTGAAACAAACTCTGAACACCTAAGATTTAACAATGTCATCTGCCTAACAAGTGGATCTTACATGTCCTTTTACATGACATGTAGTAATGTACAAGTGGCCTTTGTACTTTTGAATCTTTGATTGAGCCGTTATAAAATTTGCAACTTGTTTTCTGTTATAACTTGGGGGACACAACTAGCAATTTAAAAATATTAAAATTCATTTTGAGTGAGAAAAAAATAAATTCATGGAAAGGTCGGTATTATAATCCAACGTGTTAAATAGGTCCACATTTCTTCTGCGTATTTATAACGGAAACGTTCAAAAAAGGAGGAATGTCGATTTGTGACAATCCAGCAGGAAGACTGTAAGAATAAAAAAAACAAGCGAGCGATTCCGGCTGATAAATTAAGGACAGTGAGAACATGAGTATAAGGTTATAGAAAATGATATTTACCTAGAATGACTCGATAAAATAGTAAAAATAACTAACTTAACCTAATTCTGAGAATTCTAATTAAAGCACCAAACTACATAAAACATGTGGATTGTGAGCCAACTTGAAAGAAGCTGCTGTTGGAAACAGAGTATCTCATAATCTCTTAGGAAATAAAGAAACACGTGAGTACACGTGACAAGAGGCAAGTACGATGCCGTTTCATATTAAAGAGAAAGACTCGAAGCTTCTTTTGTGGAAAAAGAGAACACAAGACGAGGAGGTTAGAAGATTCATCTTCTTCTTCGAGAGAGTCTAGAGAGAGAGAGAGATTGAAACAGAGAGCTAGTGAGAGAGTTCTGGGTTCTGGGTTATCTCTTCTCTTCTACTTCTTCTTCTTCTTCTTTCTTGTTCATGTATCTCGGATTGGGGTTAGTTCGAGGGTGAGTGAGTGTAATCTCCATTGTAAACACAAGTGTAACTCTTGATTGATTATAGTGAAAGATCGTGAGGAGGAAGCTCCTCACCGAGACGTACCTCAGAGTTGCCAATTGCAACTAGAGGGAACTCGTAAATCATGGTGCACTCGTTTATGTTTATGTTGCTTTAAGGTCCGTGAATCGATTCTTGGGACAAATCGGAGACATCGATTTACAACAAAACATATGTCAAATTATCAATTCCAAAGATTCCGGTAGTGGATCGAACAATATCTGCTTTTACTATATTGGTCACGTACGGACTCAGGATCATGGGAATTACGAGACACACAAAGTTAGAGAGCGTAGAAGAAATGAAGGGCGACTAATAGTTTATTAAAAGTTACCTTCGCCACAAGTTGATAAGATGAGATAGATAACGGACGTGTGCCACGTCGCCGAATCTATGGTCCAACAATTTATGATAACGATCTACGATATGGTTTCATTCAAAACTCTGCATTTTATGAAAACGTCCAATTATGTGGCCCTCGACGCCTAATCCATCTTAACTTTAATGTGAACCATTGGAATCGTGGAAAAAAATATGAGGAAAATGATAATCCCAACATTTTCATGAATAAAATTTTCAGAAAGATCAAAATAATTTGTGTTTATATTAAAGACGTTTTGGGGAGGTAAGCAAGAGTTCATTGCATGTCCATTCTAGATTCCCATTAGAAACGTTAAACATATATAAGAGTACATTCTAGATTCCTATTAGAAACATTTCGACATTTAAGTATTAATTTGTAACCATATAGTTTGAGAGGTAACCAGTTCGTTGATCTATACAATAACGTGTTAATTAATGGTAGAAAGTAAAATGGTTAATGTGGCTTGATGTGCATTTTCAAAAGTGTGCCTGAGATGCAATGAGCAAGGTAAGGTTTGAATTATTATTATTTTTAGTGTAAAATATATTACAAAAAAACAACTACAGAAGAAATATCTTAGACGTACGTAGATTGATTGGGTAATAGCAAAAGTTGACTCACATCAACAAGTAAGATATACAAAAAATGAAATAACATTAAGCCAAAATATGAGATTAGGAGCTGATCAAGTGACAGTTCAAAATTTTATTTTTTTTCTGCATAAGCACCCAAAATATTTGTTATATGTTGCTTTCAACTGAAATGTTAGACTTGCATAAGCCCTCAAAATTTTTTGTATATGTTATTTTCCGATTGGAAAGTTACACTTATAAAGCTACACAAAACTACGAGTGTAGGACACTCTTAAAAAAAAACAAAAAAAAACAAAGCCTATTAAAAAATAAAATTATAATACATGGCATAAAAAGGTATAAATGAGTTTAAACCCGAATTAGAGATAATTTTAGTGGATTTGGTTTTGTATAGTCATACAATAAGATCCACAATTTCAGATGATTTTATGGTAGGAACCATTTCAAACTAATCTTTGTATTTCATTCCAATATAATCGTGATTTTTTTTAAAAAATATTTTTTTAATGATTTTAAAAATTTATTTCTCTTAGTTTTTGTAACGTTTCGACCGTCACTTTTTAGTGGACCATGTCCATTCTCAGTCCATAGGTCCACCTTCTTTAATGGTTTATACGTCCTTTCACTAGGTCCGTGAGTCCATCTATATCTGACGGTTAGTTTGCTACGTCTGGAAGATTTTAAAGTCTTGTTACCGACCCTACAAATCACCACATGATCTTTCTTTTGTTTTGTCCTCATTCGCACAATTCCGACAATCACTTTCCGGAAGGTCACCCATCCTGAAACTACTTCATCATAAGCACATTTAACTGTGGAGTTCTCTCAGGACCTTTGACCGAAAAGATAAGTGTATTTTGGTGACATAGGTGACCAAATCAATTCTTTTAAACCTCTCTTCAAACCGGGATGTCACAATTCACCCCCACTAACAGATCACAACGTCCTCGTTGCGCACCAAGACTGTCACTCCCAACGGTGTGAGCCCACTCGTCTGGGTTTGGCTCTGATACCACTTGTAACACCCGACTGCCACCTCTTAGTAGACCCAATTTCCACTCTCAGTCCATTGGCCCACCTTCCTTAATGGGCCTCACGTCCTCTCACTAGGCCCGTGAGCCCATCCATATCCGACGGTCTGTTTGCTACGTCTAGGAGGCTTTAAAGTCTTGTTACCGACCCTACAAATCACCACATGATCTTTCCTTATGTTTTGTTCTCACTCGCACAGTTCCGACAATCACTTCCTGGAATGTCACTCATCGTGAAACTACTCTAGCATAAGCACACTTAACTGTGGAAGCTCTCTCAGGACCTTTAACCGAAAAGATAAGTGCACTTTGGTGACATAGGTGGCCATATCAATTCTTTTAAATCTCTCCGCAAACCGCGGTGTCACAGTTTTCTTTGGTTTGCATTCATATTTTAGCATATAATAGTGCATTCACATTTTCATTTGTCATTTTTAGATGCATGGAGTATTGGAGTGGAGCTTGGATCATTTAGAGGCATTTGGAGTACTATGAGTTCAAAGAAGGGAAGATTCTACAATGGAGGGGCATTTGGAGTACTACGAGGTTGAGCTAAAAGAAAAGAGAATTTGGCAATGAGGAGGTGGAGTGAGGCAGAAAGATGAAGGAGAGATCAAAAAATGAAAAGAAAGAGGAGTGACCAACTTCAAGGTTAGGGGGGAAATAAAACAACACGCCTATGAAAGCTTAATCGATCAGCTGATCGATCGATCATAGTTGTGTCTTCAAGGGACCATTAATCAACCTCATGGTCATAGTCAATTCAATGCTCGATCAAAAATCATTTATGTTCATTATTTTTCGGATCCAATTTGTTTTGTCCATGATTGATCCAATTTACAGATTAATTTATTACTCTCTCCGTTTTATATTACTTGTCATTAAAGACAATTTCACACATATTAAGAAATTTAATTTTTATTAGTACATTATTTCATTTGATATAAGTAATTAATAAACAAAAAATTAGAAGTAAAACTAAAAATTTGATACATAAAGTTGCATCGTAAATATAAAATAACAAGTAAAAAAACCAAAAAATTAAATCTAGAATAACAAGTAAAAATAAACAGAAAGAGTATATATTTAATTAAGTAGTCTTGTTTAGTGATAAAAAAAAAGATAAATCTCGTTACCTGGATTTGAGTATCATAAGTTTGAATTTTAACATGATTTCTACTAGCTCCACGAGATTAGTTGCGGAGAAAAACCCATCTTCTTTTTATTTTTAAAAATATGGGTCTATTATTACATCTTCTTTGTGGAGAAAAACGCATATTTTCTGAACCGACCCACAAACAATTAATCTACCCTGGTTCATACCAACTCACGTATAGCTGAATTATACCGAACCAAACCTAACAAAACTTCTTGGCTTCTGTAGTACGACTTGTTGACTTGTATTTAGTAACCCAAACCACACGGAAACCAAAACTTTCGTTGCTCATATTAGAATTGGATTACAAAAGTAATAAACCAAAACCGAAGCAATATTCAGTTGACTTCGACCCGGATATATCGAATAACTTAACGTGGGCATAATATTTTGGAATCTGGTTAAAGAATCCAACTTCAGACAAGCTAACGCACGGCGTATATGAATTTATGCAACTAAAAGTATTATTAAGATATGAACATAGTTTTAAAAATGGACCAACTCATAAATTAACCCATTATATAGAGTAATTAAAGTAAGTTAATATAGAGAGAACTATAAATCCGATTATTGTTCTTAAAAGGGAAAAAAAGAAAAGGTAAGGAGTAAGGACTATGACTGTGAGGAATGAGCCAAGTTGTGGATGTTCCAAATATCATCGTCCCAAACAACATCATTGAACAAGACACCATAGTTTCTTCCAACGAACTCAACGTCCCAAAAAGGCAACCACACAGAGCTCCACGACATCTCCTCCACAACTCCACCGCCCCAACATTGCTCCTCCTCCTCCGTGGCTGCAGCCGCCGCTGCAGCAACCGCAACCTCCATTGCAGCCGCAGCCAATGAGTGATTATTATCATTGCCTTCTTCTTCCTCCATATCTTTTCTCTGTCTCTTCATTATAAAAGTGTTGGTTGTTGTGATTGGTGTTGATCTAAATTAAAGATGAAGAGTGAAGTCAGAGGATTATTTATAAGGGAAGTGGTTAGTGGAAGAAGACATATATGTGAGAGTTGGAGATGTAGAGAGAGACGTGAAGATTTGTCTTTTTTTTTTGAATTCTCTCTTACCGACATTGGTTTCACGTAAACTCAGTTGCCTTACGTCACACTCACAACATCTGTCTGCTTCCTTTTGCCCTACGTGTCCTCCTTTTTTATTCCCCTTTTTTCTCCCCACTCCAAATATATGATACATAAGTATATTACATTGATTAAATTCAGATTGGTGTGATTAAACTAGTTCAAATTATATCAGTTAAAATGATTAACCCGGTGATGATTAGTAGGAGTATTTATTGTTTTGTACAATGTATATAAATGTAAAAGCAAATTAAATAATGATGTGATCAGTTTTATATAAAAAATAAAGAATTTTATTTATGAATATATATAACGAACATAGGATCTAAAAGAGTTTGTTAGCAAATTAGTACATTTTGGAAATTTAATTAGAAAACTAATACTAAAAAATAGGGTGTTGTGTCATAGAGAGTTTGTGAGATATGGAGAAATGGTGGGGCATAGGTTTGGTGAGAAAATTACAAAAATGGATATGTGTGTGGGTAAGAAATAAAGCTTTTTTTTTCCTCCAATCATAATTATTCAAATAATTGTTAATATAATCTATTTTTAGAAAACACATTACAATATGATATGAATTTTATTTAATAATTTTTAAATATATTATATAAATCTTTTGTATCCGTACACCTTAGTATGTGTGCATATATCTATACACATTATTATGTGTACATATGTTTGTACACATTATTAACTTTATAGATATAATTTGTATAAAAACATTGCAGTATAAGCATATGTACAGACATTTAAAACCCTAAGAATTAAACAAATTTCATATGTACAATTAATAATGTGTACAAACATTTGTACACATAATAGTGTGTACAGACATCTGTACACTTAATAGTGTGTACAGACATCTGTACACTTAATAGTGTGTACAGACATTTGTACACTTAATTAGATGTACGGATCTAAAATTTGTAAAAATATTTAATATTATCAAATAAAATCACCAAACAAAATGCATATCCAATTATAAATAAAAAAAACATATAATTTTTTATTTCTATAAAAATTTAGAATTTTTTTTTAATTAGTCAGCATTTTTGTTTTTAGATTATATGGAACATATAATAAAAAAAATTAAAAAGAAAATAAAAAATAAAAGACTCAATGGCATGTGTTGTAAATATTAAATGTTGATGAGGGTTGGAAAGTCTTGTGAACAGTAGAAAACAGTAAAAATTGTGGAATTTGCTAATTGTAAATAGTGATTGTACTATTTTTAAAATTATATTTTTAAAACTGTCTATTTTGCCAAATATCTCTATCTAAAATATATTACTATGTCAAAAATCATTTGGTTAAATGTTTTTCGATTTGGAATATTTTTAGTATTACTTTTAGTTTTGTTCTGAACATCTAAGTTCTAATATTTTTTTAAAGTATATGAAAAGGCTAAAATAGCAATATTTTTGAAAATCCCCCTATGTTAATTGTATATCTATAAACTTATATACAAGTTTAAATTGAAACACGCTTACAACAACAAAAAAAAGTTGAACTTCTACTTAAGATTAATTGGTTCAGTCTAACTTTTAGTAAATACATAAGCGACTTCTTGAAGGAAAAAAAAAATAACTAGTCAAACTTTTGAAATAATCAGCGAATGATTCATTCTGTAACTTCATTCATTGATTAACTATTATTGTTATTATATAAAGAAATGAGCATGCTGCATGCTTAACTATATTCTTCATTTACTTAAATTGTTAAAACAATTGATGTGGTTGAGAAAGAAAATTAATTCTAAAAATAGAAAGATATAAAGTAGAGACATTAAGAGTGTTTCCATGTATAAAGAAAATGGTCACGAAGTGGCGATATGCATTGTATACATCCTTATCTCCAAACGTAGCGTACGCAAGGGATAATACACGTACGTATGATTCAGGTAATTACGTTCTTTGTAGAGTTGTAAACTATGTAATCAAACAAAAAAATAGTGTAAACAAAGACATGTATGTAGTTATAATCCAAAGAAATTTATATCTATCAAAATTATAACTTAAATTTTTGATTATAATAAATAGTTACGAAATTATAAAGAAAGTAAAATTAAATTATAAAAGCGAATGATCATATTCTCTATATAATATTAGTATTATTCTAGGCCTATTATATTACTAGTTAAGTCATAGGTGGAATTTTAACAAAGTGCCTAGATAATAGTAATTTGCTTTCAAAAGTGAATTTTGTATGGTTGAGTTGGAATCCAATGACCTTCAGACTTCGTAACTCAGTGTCGACGGCGTTTTTTGTGTTAGGTTGAAACTCAGCCACGTCTTATTATGTATGTGCCTACTTCTGCACGCCATATCCTCTTATATTATTAATTTTATTTGGTTTTAGCTAAATTGTAGTAGTTGGTAATATACTTTTAGCGCATATTTAGGATGTAAATGGTAACAGTGGATTTGGTAGTGCGGAACTAATGATTTGAAAGTGCGGTATGGTTTAACTGCGGTACATGCGGGATAAAAGTATTTGCGGTACAAATGCGGTTTATGCAAAATAAGCGGACACAATGATGTTTGATTGGTGAAAAAACTATTAGCGGTATTGTTAATATGAAATTTTTCAGTTGTTAATCAGAAATATTTTAAACATATGTTTTTCTTCAAAATAAAAATTTCTGCTTTAAACATAAGTAAATTGGATTACAAATTAATCTTTTTTTCTTATCTATTTTTTTTATGTTTTTAATATAAAAAATTGGATTGCAAATTTTTATATAACAATGATCTAAGAGAGAAAAGAAGAAGGAGAATATATAGCCTAGATAGAATCATATACATATATATGTGGGAGATAAAACAACAACTATACACTATTTTTAATTATAATCAAAATAATAAAATATCTATAAAAATAATCTACTGCGTTTTTCTTCCGACCGCTGGGTAATAAACATGTTTGAGTTGTTACAGCGGTCCAAGGCATTTTGCCTTCTCAAAAAACGCACCCACCTCTTTTGTTTTTTTTTGTAAAACTACAAATTAATAACAATTGTTGTGATTGGTGAAGGATATGCGTTATTCATAAATCTTCTCTCAATTCTGCAAATAAAATGTCTCCATTCATAGCCTTAGTGTTGGAGATCATCTGGACTTCCTTTTCTGCTCGTGACGGCAGGAGATAGTCTTGCCTTTTTTGTGTGCAAGAAAAAAAGAGAAGATAAATTTGTCTAATTATGTTTTTATCACACATTTTGAATATAATTTAAACTTACTAGTAACGAGTTCAAAACTTGATCCAAACTGATCTTAGATGGAACAATTTTATTATCTATTTTATAATAATTGTTTGGTTATAAAATATATATAATATAAAAAATTAAAAATATATTCCAATCGAATTATATTTGAATAACTCATACATCCCAATTATATCCATATATAATTAATAATTATTATTGTATGTGCTACAGAAACACTGAACAGGATGGAGCCTTTTTTTGGTTATTTTCATATATATATATAATATATCTATTTTATTTAATATTAAACCCTATATCAATAAAGGTTTTTGTTTATGTTTTTCACTTTTTTGGTTCAACTACATCAAACATATGTTTTTTATAATATAATTTGAAACTCAAAGAGAAGGAGCAAGTGAGTCAATAGTATTCACCTTTGTTTTTTGGGGTTATTGTCCAAATAGGCCTTTATTACAAGAAAAATTTGAGATTAGGCATTTCTATCCGTGCAATCGGTTTTAGGCATTTTTTGGTGAAGAGAAATGACGGTTGTATCCTTGGCTAATTAACGAGGAAGAGAGACAGCTCAACACCGATCTCTTTCACCGCTGCAACTTGCTCCGATGTCGAAGACTTTCAATCACCAGGATCTCCTTAAAGCATCAAAATACCGATCAATACTTGAAGAAGAAACTCTCTCTTCGATCGTAAATCAAAATTCTTCATCTAAATATCTCAAATCTGAACTGAAGATGCATCACCACTAAAACCTAAAAACAAGAAAGCTCCATCACTCCCAATTTCTGCATCTCCGACGCTGTGAATCTATTATTATCTCTGACATCTCCGACGTTGTGAATCTCTTATCAATCAAGCCATTGATGGTGATTTGGTTTTTAATATTAGGACTTTAATCGATTCATATTATTTGCAAATGTTAAGAGTTTCAAATTGCGAAAGTGGTCTATTGTTAGAATCTCTGTTGCCTTGTTATCATCACAACCAGCATAAAGAAGAGAAAGACATTTAATCTTCATATATAAAACGTAAATTAACAAATTGTTTGGTTTTCATTGTCAGGCTTATATACCAAAACAAAAACTAGAAAAAACAAATCAAAATTACATACTCTATCTTTAGTCTCAGAAGACAACAATACAACAAACTCTGAAAATCACATAGATGAATCAGTCCCTTAAGATGTCGACTCCTTCAAGAACTTCTTTGTCTTTACAACTATCTAGTCGATGCCAGCATCCATGTAAATGATTTGTTCAGGAAGATACTTAATAGTTAATACTGAGCAAACCCTGATACAAACATTTCATATAAGCTCAAAAATAGGAAGAATCATAGAGAAAGAAAGAAAGTCGTTGACTAAAGTATATGTACCTCGTGAGTGAAGAGTTCGGTGGGTAGTAGAAGCCATTTTACTTAATCGACCCTACAAGGGGAATGCAAAGAGGAAAACTAGTGTATTAAGGGAAACCAAGGACCGAATCAAACACACATGTATTAAGAAAAACTAAAACCCTAAGGAACTACAACTGAGGGAACCCAAGTAGCCAATTAACCGCATGACATAAACCTTAAGGAACTACAACTTGGGGAACCCAAGTAGCCAATTAACCGCAGAACACTAAACCCTAAGGAACTACAACTGAGGAACCCAAGTAGCCAGTTAACCACATAACACTAAACTCTAAGGAAATACAACTGAGGAAACCAAAACACCAAACGAAACACACATATTGTAAAGGACATGACTAACAACATGGCTACCAATGCATGAACAACTATTATTTCTTCATCAAAAAGATATGCAAAACCACTAGAAACAATAATGAAATCCACGAATAATGATTTTTAAAATGGAGATAAACATCCATGGATGAGGCTGATTTATATCACTATCGTTGTTCTATTGGTTACTTATTTGATCTTTATTTCACTCTTGCAAGAAGAATATCATAACAAAGAAAACATGATATAGTTTGAGCGATGATATTTTTTTCAAGAGAATATGCAAAAAATGGACCAACTGATTTGCTAAGAAAGAGAGTGAGGGATCATAATTTCAGGCTAAACCCCTACTATTTTGATTTCTTAGAATTGATTCTTGAGGTTACAAAATATCCAGAATCACAATGTTTACGTATTCACATAAATCAATTATTGTATCTTCAAAACCAGATTACTTATATTCCTTAATTCTCTCTTTTATAACACCATCCTAACTAACTAGTCTCGGAACTTAGAAAACCATTTGATTTGTTTCTCTAGCAAAAATAAAAAATGAACAACTCAAGCAAAGAACATAGTCCACATACCTTATACCTTACAAGGTCAGGCGATACCCACAAGGCTTCCTTAGTTACAAAGAAGCGACAAAGAAGATGAACCGTTGTTGGAAAATGGAAGAGATTTTGGACTTTTGTTACCTTTGAATTAGAGAGACATGAAGTGTAAGATTGCAGACCATATACAACTTGAAAGTTCGGAACTCTCTGTCTCTCTTTCCCTGTCAATCTCTAAATCCCAATTAAAAAGGAAAAAAATGAAAATTTCAGAAAACTAAAACCCTAGAAACTGAAACTTACTTCTCTATTGGCATTCGTATAGAACTAATTCGTTTGGGCGATTATATTTGTGTATTCGAAGGGAGGAGATCAGAACATCGTCTTTAGGTTTGCTGACTAGAGAGAAAGAACACAAACGACGAGGAAGAGAGACGATTAATTGTATTAGGTGAAAGGAGCAATATTATATTTTCAGCATCTTAGAAATGCCTACATCTATAAGTACGGGAAGAAAGCCCCATCTCTATAATACCCATGAGAAAAAAGGTCGATCTCATAATTAACTCTTGTTTTTTTATCTCATCACATCCATGTTCGAATCTAATTTTTTTTAAAAGAGGCTTAACATTTGCCAATTAAACAATGATGACAAACTATAAAAATTGAAACTTCAATTTTGTTTTTTTTTTTTAATTAAAATATTTGAAAAATATAAATTATGTTTTACTCGATGTCAAAAATTTAAGTCCAAACAAATCAACCCGCATATAACCAATCTTAAATTTCGGATTGAACATTCTAAATCAGTATAGTACAATAACCTTTACTATTATTTTTATTTTTTTCTGTCGACAACCTTTATTTCGATAGGTCTATTATTGATAGGTATGTCTTCATGTACATGTTGTGTTTTTCTAGTGGGGGTGTAACTACCCGAAATGGATTCGGGAAAAAAAACAATTTCTAAAAATAAAGATAACAATGTGAAAGAAAAAAAAACAAATTTGTGTGACTAGGAAAGGGTCAAGTTGAATATTGTATGTGGGGATCGGAAGGGGCAAGTGGCAATTGGACCTTCTCTTCGTCTACTTTCATTTGCTTCTCTCGGTCACCATCAAAGGCTATCACCAGCCACGTTTTTGTTTTGCCGATGGGGTTAGTTCAATAATTTGTGTTTATAATAAATGACCGATAAAGTTTTGAGTTGGACTGTTTTGAGCTGGACTGTTTGAGTTTTAGAATTCTTTTTTGAATTAAAGAGCTTTTGTACAAACATCAACTCAAATAATTTTTGCATTATAAAATATCTACGGTTTAATTATAAACTTATCTGTTGATTTAATAAAAATATATTTAAGGTGTTGAATACTCAAAAGGAGTTATGAGATGTATTAAATTTTTGTCGACTAAATTTCCATCTATTTAGAAATTTTCTCTAAACAATAAACATAGTTTAAGTGTTTAAACTACATCTTGAAGCGTTAAACCAAAAATAAAACTACACAGCTTGTAGCATTAAAAATTAACACATGCCCGAATCCGAGTCATATCCACAGCAATTAACAAAGTCACGTATGTGTATTGCATGCATTAGAAATATTAAATTCACATAAACATAAGTACGTACATGTGTGCGTTTCGTGAAGTATAATATACTTATATTATATCCAACTCAATATAAGTAAAATACTCAGCAAATTAATATACTTATAGTATATCCAACTCGATAAAGTTAATTCAGCAAATTAATATGCCGAATTAATATTATATCTCCAACATTATCCAAAACACCTAGAGCAAATTTATATTCATTTTTGGGCAGAGCACTATAAGAACAAATATCACATACAAACTAAAACTTGTGAAAACCATTAATGCCTGTTTTTGCTACAAAACTCCACCAACACATGCATCCTTATCTGTCCATTATCTACCAGCTCATAAGCTAATGCATATAGCAAGACATGCTAAATTTCATGATTTTGTTTCCAAATCATATAATCTTAATCGATTTTTTGTAAATTTTACACATCCCTTGTATTAAAAACCAACACGGTTTCTAATGGCATATAACTGTACACAGAGCTTAAAATGGGCCACATATCTACCAGGTAATTAATAATTTGGAACCTTATGTAATGGCCAACGTAGACTTTAGGCCCATATAATTAATAGCCATTTCTATCAAAACGATTTAATCATAAATATTTGGCCTAGTCTTTAGAACTACAAAACTTATTGGTGAAGAATTGATGAATCAAATTTGTGACAACAACGGTTTAGTTTTTTTAAAGAAAAAAGTAGTGTTAAGCGATAACAGAAAAATAAAAATAGGAAAAAAAAATTGTTATTAGACAAACATATACTTAAAAATAAAATATTAAAAATATAATCTTGATAATAATAATATAGTGTGTTTAATAATGAATACTTATAGTTAGTCCCTAAATTTTATAATAATCATCTAAAGTTGTAGTTCTACAAATTTACACAATTAAAATTCGTTTAATATGTTTACTTAAAGTTTTATAGTAATGATCAATAAAATTTGGTCTCAATACACTTGTCTTAGTACATATACTATTTTTTATATATAGATATATTTATATGCATCACATATAAATAAAATACACAAAAATAATGTTTGACATCAAATTTTTGCATTTTAATGATTTTTTTTTTTTTTTTTTGCAAAGTGGGTTTATCAAAGGTTTTTTTATGCTTACTCTATTACAAGTTCAACAATAAATCAAAAGAATGAAGAAAAATATATATATATACAGTAAAACCTCTATAAATTAATACTCTATAAATTAATAAACACTATAAATTAATAAATTTTGCTGGTCCCAAGTCGGGCCAGTGTAAAAATTAACAATATTCGATAAGATAATAAGATAATAATTTTTTCGAAATCTCCTTATAAAATATGGTCCCAATAATATCATAAATTAATAATTATGTAAATTTATATATATATATATATATATATACTGATATAATAGTGTATGTTTCTCCTAAAGCTCAATTCTATAGAACAATTGTAATGTTGTATTTTCAACCTATAATAATATCTCTAAAATATTTTATAACATGTCATACAAATAATTAAAATTTAAAGTTTTAATTTTTAGATATGCATCATTTACAATTTGATAATTTGACAGATTATTAAAATAGGAGAATTGATATTATTATTCATATATTTGAATTTATGTGTCTCATGTGTATAAGTCAATTTGTCTATAATATTTGTAATTTATTGTAAATAGTGCTTTCTAAATATTACAAGTTCAATTCCTAAACCATAAAATTTATAACATCCGAAAGTTTAATCTTCTTTTGCTATAGTTGTTCCAATTCATAATTTTTTAAAAAATAAACAATTAAAAATATATCTATAAATTAATAATTATTAATTTATAGATAAATTAATATCACTATAAATTAATAAAATGTCTTAGTCCCAATATTATTAATTTATAGAGGTTTTACTGTATTAGGACATTTTTGAAAATCATCATGTAATCGTTTATGTAAATTATTGGCAGGAATAATAAATACCTAATTGTTATATCTTTATGAGAGGTTTATATATAGAAGAAAGAAAAAAAAAGTCTAGATGGTTGTTTGTTTATTCACAATTAATTATCTAGGGTGTATGTAACTGTGATATAATAAAATTGGTTAGAGATCATTAAATAAGAGGAAGAAGTAGGAAGAAGTAGGAAGAAAGAGGGAGACAAATGTCATGCGATAATGGGTTGCACAATTCTCGAAACCAAATTACTTACTTCCCCAGTGACCTTTCTCTTTGGTCAGTTTTATCGGCGCTCCACATTTTTTCCGCTATTTACATCCTTTAGCTTCTCCCAAACTTTTTTTATACTACCTTCTAGGATGTTTTACTACTATTAATATTATTACTACTATTAATATATGAATTTTTGATTTTATTCTTTAATAAATGCATGTCATTTCTTTGTCAACTTTAACTAAAATATACAATATTAACTATTACAAAATGTTTTTGACAGCATGTTGAATCGTTGATAACTCTCTTCTTCAAACTATAGTTCTGCTTTTGTTTTTGACTTTTTGTTTGACGAACCTCTTGCTTGCTTTGTGTTATTATGACTGCCATAGATACTTGTCGATTTAAATCTCTTTGGATTATAAAGACAAGAATGGGCCATGAAGGCATAGGATCAAGATCCAAATATAACGGCAGCCTATGTTTGTTAAATTATTGGTTTTAGATTCAAGAAAAATATAAAACAAAACATTATCTCTTTCTAGAAGACAATTAGGTTAAGACGTCGCTACCGTTCCGATTTCTCAGCTTTGCATCTCCGGCGGCCACCATGGCGCTGCGAGAGGACTCTCTAGATCCTTTCATCTCGTTCCCTTGTTTTATTGTTAGTTATGTTTGCGAAAATTTGGCTTTCGATTGAGGAGTTGCTGATAAACTCGGGTTGTGAAAGGGTGATCTTTGCGTAAGCGGTCGGAAGTGGTCAGATTTACTCGTTTTGAGGTTAGTTCAGAGAGGGTGATGCCGGATTTGGTAGATCCACAGTGTGGTTCGTCTAATAAATCCAGCCTTTTTGCTCTCCTCGACCTAGATATGTATTTGCTTTTATGTTTTTCATCGTTTTTATGCCGCCGATGTGGTTTTGGGTGGTCTCTCGTTAGTTTCCCTTAAGCTTTCATTTATGAAGGTCTTGGTTTCTTCGTTTGGAGAGGTCGGCTCTCATGTTGATAGGAGGAAGTGGTTGTTATCTTTGGTTTGCCGAGGGCATCACTGATAAATCTCATTCTTAGGATCTTCAAAAGAAGAAGTTGAATTGTGGAATTTATGCTAGCTTACTATGAAGATTGAAGTCTTGTTGCTATTATTCTTAAATTTCAGGTGCAATTTCCTTTGATTTGAGGTTTATAATTTCTCCTTTGTATGTTTAATGGTTCTTGTCTTCAGTTTAGTTTCCGAGGAATTTTTTTTCGTCTGTCGGCTTAGCCTCCCTCGTTTAGGCATTAGACTCCGGCAATATTCATGTTTTCGCCAGCTAAAATTTTTACTACATTTATCCTTTCACGTTTATTATCAATAATATCAGATGACAAAAAAAAATGTTTGTTAAATTATCAAAGTATTATTATATTTTTAGATTAATAATGTTGCAGGAAAAAAATAAAAAAATAAATAAATAATGTTGCAGGTACTAGAGATCTATTCTTAATACTCTGAATTATGATTTTAAAAATAAATAAAATAGAGAAAATATATGAAGCGGAACTTACAACTGTCTAGGTAAGAGACTGTCGTGGAAGTTTTCAAACACATACATAGTCTTCGCCTATATTGGTAGTGATGTTATTAGGTACGAAAGTGAATAAAACTTCCAGTGGGCTTTAGAGAATATGTCCAGTCTTTGAAATTCTATATATATGTGATTTTTTGATCCGTGGACTACTCTACTTTGAAGGATATTCATTCTTCAACTTATAGAAAAATGCATCAAGTATCAAATCTTCAATCACTAAGAAAGGAACACTTTATTTTAATCGTTCAAAAATGTAACTCTAGGAGAGTAGGATGCAATTTATGTCATTTGACACAAAAATAAGGTGAGCGCCGCTCTTTTCTCCCAAATAGTAAAACCCTAGGCTTTTTTTCAGATTTGTGACGGGAAGTCACTCCGGCGGTTGGCGCTTCTCGCCGACGCCGTCAGTAGCTTCCCCTTTCGTTTGTGCTGTAGTCTTTTGGTTCTGAAATTCGTCTTTCTCTTGTATTTCATTGGAGAAAAGCTTACCCTCGTGAAAATGATAGATCTTCACGGCGAGGGTGTTTAGTTATGTCGGTGTTCAGCTTCTCCAGAGAGGATTGTTGTTGGGTGTCCGAGATCTGTAGATCTGGCCGGTGCTCTGTTCTTGTTGGTGGATCTCGAGGTTTGGTTCTTCGTGAATCCATGGCCATGGTCTCGTCTGTTTCTGTTGTCCGATAAGCCGGTCTTCTGGCCGTTCTTCTTCGACGATTTGCTAGAGTTAGATGGATCGCTTTAGTTGGTTGTTGGTAGTGGTAGCTTTATGGTGGTCCTTAGTAGTAACGAGCAGATTTAGTAGCTTTCGATTGGGATGTCTCGGCTCCTTTCTAGGCAGAGGTTTCGTTTTGTTTGAATGTGATGATAGAATCTTAAGTTTGTCGAGTCCCTTCTTCTTTTTGTTGTGCATAGTGGGTGATAGCTTTCTCCTTTTTTTCGTCGGTTTCCTTTATAAAATTGGCGTTTCTTCAAGAAGTTAAGTCTCGCTCCTAGCGTTTTGAAGACTTCTAGTTTGACGTTCATGGGCGTATCAACGTTGTTGTCGCTTCCGGAAGTGAGTTGGTCTTGCTTGCCGTGTTATGAAATCTCTGGTTCTTGGTTATGAGAGATTGGCTCTCATCGTGTTAGGAGGTGGTTGATGCTATTCTTGAGTTGGTCATGGACATCCTTGGTAAATCTCATTCGTTTGTGCGTTAGAAGATGAGGTTCTTTGCTCTCTTGGTTCTATTGTTTCCTTTAAGGTTTTTGGCCGGTTGCTTGTGCTTTTAGATTAAGGTTGTTGTTTACTTTCGTTTTTGTTATCAAATGCTGCTCTTATGTATGGTTTTACATAGTTTCCGGGGAAATCTTTTTTTTTTCCGGTCTTTGTCTTCAAGGACATTTTTGTAGTCCGTCGGCTTAAGCTTCCCCTCTGTTGCACGTATTATTCTACCTTGTATTCTAGATTGGTTGAAACCAAATTTATCATTAACATCAGTTGACAAAAAAAAAAAAAAAAAAAAAGGAGAGTATGATACAATTTATCGTGATTGGGGGAAAGAACTCTTCTTCTTTCTTTATTTTTATCTTTTTCCAGTTCTATGTTTAATGGGTAATATTATGTTGGTATTTTTTTAAGGTTTTTGTTTGTATGAGATATTGTTTTGAAATTATATGTTAAAATAGCATATATTATGTTAACTTGTCAATAGCCGAACAAAAATGAAAAAAAAATTATGTATTAACATTAAAAACTATTTATAAAAAAATTGGAAAGTCGTGGGTTCAAGTGGTGATTGATACGAGACCATATAACAGTTCTGGTCTCAGGGCTGAACGGATGTACAAGGTTTGACCCCGAATCTCTTAGTTATTTAAGAAAAAAAAATTGGAAAACATAAAACAAACAGAACAAGATTATATTTATCATAATTTAAAATTTTTTCTATTTTCTTAAGATATTGTGAGAACTTAAGACTTACTTTTCAGTTGTACTAAAAATTTGCTCCTATTTTCGATTATTCTACGTTTAGCCGTTTAGTAGGCAGACTTTTTTTTATCTGTTTTGATTAATAACTAATTTTTTAAAGAAATTAGTTATTTGATTACTCTCCGCTAATAAGATTATTTACTGTCTAAATTCACATATTTTAACTATTTTAAAATAATATGAATAAAAAAATTGTTTTTATTATTATCCAGACATATATATACTTCAATTTAGTTTCAACCAAAACATAATAATAACTGGTGAGTAACTAAACTATATAACTTTGAGTTGTAAAAGGATTTATTAAAAGAATAAAAAGTAAGAAATAAAAAAAATTGAAATGGGAGCAGTAGCAGAAACAGAGTGTCAGAGTTTCACAGATCTGACGATATTCTTGTAACCAAAAGCGTAGAAGATGCTGAGAGAGACCGCATGTTCTTTCTTTCTTCTTCCTCTTCCTTCTTCTTATTTTTTTTCCTATCTTTTTATTTTTAAAATTAAAAACCCACACTTTATCTTATCACGAATATATTCACACATTTTCATTTACCTTTGTAACACTTTCTCAAGTTAGTATTTATATAACTCTTGATTTTTTACTAATTTCTTTCACTAATTTATTTCAACTTTACAATTGAATGAAGTCATAACTCTTAAAGTTTTGTTGCTAATAATACCACATTAATTTTTTATTCTGTAAAGTAAAAAAAATAATAATTAAACCAACCAGATATTTTGAACTGAGTCTCCAACGTTTGTGAAACACATGGCACTTCTCAGTTCACAGCTTTTCTCTTTATTTACTCATTACATCATCTCTTTCAGAAACAACAACAAGATTCGCTGCTTTCGTAAGTAAAAAAATATCATTTCAATTTCTTCTTTTTGTACAAATTTTTTCTCATCTCCGAAACCGACTCTCAAAAAAAAAAAAAAAAAAACTAATACCCAAAATATCTTTCTTTCTTCTATCTCTGATTTGGTCTCAAACCTTTTCTTTACTTTACACAAATGACCATACAAAGAAACCTTCCCAAATATTTAATACTTGTCCCAAAACCTAAACTTTTATTTTTCCTCACCTTAATACTTACAAGATATGACCCATTAAAAACACTACAAACTTATAACCCAGAAATTTTGCTCCGTTACCTATTTACACTCTTGAAAAAAAAAAGGAAGCAAACTCCAATAGATCGATCTCTCTCGTACTCTTCTTCTTACTCTTACCCCCTTCAAAAAGATTCCACACAACATCTCAATCTCCTTAACACTTATATATATTTACGACGCCACTAATTTGGATTTCTTGTGAGTTAATTCAAAAGAGTGTATTGTATGAAAAATCCCTAAAGGGTGTTTCGATGGTTTTTGATCTCTCTAAGCCAAGGCAGGGATAGAACAGTTTCTGCTGTCCCTGTCAAGACAATCAAACCCTTCAATCCTAACCGCTGGGCTGTTACCAAAATTGCCTCTAACAACACACCCTCCTCCTTTCCTCCCAGAGGAAGTAGAAGAAGGAGATGACTGAGGTAAACCCACCGGTGGTGAAGAGACCAGTACGATGTCATCTCTGAATCGTGCATCCTGTGTTAATGGGTTAGCGACTCTGCTCGGCGGCGACCCACATAAAAACGGGGACGGCGAGTCTATTACCTGCTGCGTATGAACTTGTTCTGTACCATAATCATCCTGTCAACCAAAAACACATCATCACCACTCACATACATATTATAAAATGGTTTATAAGAGAGAGAGATAGGTGACCCACACACTACGTGCTGTAAGGAGTTAACTCGAAGAAGACTGTCTTTTTATTCCTAAAGTTTTTGACAAAGTCCTCTTAATACACACACACACACAGCAAAGATCACATGTTCCCTTTTTTTATATAATCAAGAATCGTACACGATTCATACACTACTACTTTTATTTTCTTTCATAGAATAATATTTTCAAGAAACCGACTTGTAAACTAGTTTCTTTTGATTGAAAAAGATCCTTTACCAGAGTTTCACCTACCAAAAACAACTCAAAATTAAGGAGAAACGAAGAAGAATACAAACCTTGGTGAGTATGATATCTAAGATATCAGTCTCTGCTTTAGATTCACATAGCTCCAATTGATGACTGAAAACACAACAAAATCACAAACCAATCTCAGTCAAATTGAATCAATCAATCAAACACACGAGTGAGGATTTGAATATAATTCAACAACAAACCTGAAGTAGCAACGGAGAGATCGAGAAGGATGATGATGATGGTAGTTACGGAGACCAATACGACGTGGTTTTGGGCAAACGACGGTGGTTTGATCTCTTTCAACAACTGAAACAGAGCTTCTCAAATCTCCACCAGCTGCGAACGCGTTTGGTTGTACCGCAAAGTGATTCATCTTTTTCCAAATTTTTTCAGACAAAAACAAAATTTAAAAAAATAACCTGATTCACATATGAACACACACAGAGATTTTTGAAAATTAGATCTCTAAGCAAAAACACAAGATCTGAATCTGAAATTAACAACAAATCGAGAGCAGATCCGTTAATTCTGAAAAGCCAAAATTCACAGATCTGAAGGATTTAAAGATAAGATTCGTGTTCGTACCTTAAGCTTTTTAACTGTACAGCTTTGTTTAAAAGGGAGGTGAAAGCTATGGCGGCGAAGGAGAGAGAGAGAGAGAAGGGAGGAGCTTAGATGAACATAGAATAAAAGAGAGAAGGGATGATGAAAGGTGTGAGAGAGCGTGAAGTGTGTGGTAGTGTGTGTTTAGTTAAGGCCAAAGGAGACGACGACGAGAGAAGAGGACATTGTTGAGGTCCCTTTGTTCATTTATAGGGGCCATACCCCCTTTTTTTTTTTCCTTTCTTTTTTTCAAATATATATATATATATATATATATTTATATTGAAATAAAATATTAAAGGGGTCGTTTGCTCGATGGATGGATATGTTATGAATTTATTATATGTTTCTATTTTAATTAAGATTTCTTTTGGTAGTTTATAGTAAGGAAATATTATGATATACTTTTTTCGGGAGTTTTAGTTTAGGTATATGATTAGATTAGCGATGTTTGGGTTTGTTCTTTGTTAATTTGATAACAATACAATTTTATACGATATAAAAGGAAATATATATATATATATTAGTCTATTTTATTCGTTTATATACAATTTCGTAAAATACCGGATAAAATGGACTAATCACTTTGTAACTGAAACGTTTTTATTTACTATGATAAATAGTATGTTATCGAGTAAAATAATATTTTATTTATGTTATATCTTATACAATTACAATATGCATCAGCAGTTGCTGAATTAGCAAAAAAAATTCAGCAGTAAATGATCAAACTTAATTAAAATTTTATAGATTGTTACTTCTAGATGGAGAATAAAACAAATGTATTTTAGATTTCTTTATAAAGTGGAGAATTTGTTAGAAATACTCTTTTGGGATATTCCTTTTCAAAAATACTTTTTTTTTAAACATTTTCATTTTACCTCTTTTACACAATTATAATATGTTAAATTAATTTTTATTATTATTTTTTAGGTTTGAGTTCTCATTTTTACATTTAAGATATAGTTTTGAGGATTAGAGTTTAATATTTGGAGTTTAGAGCTTATAATTTAGTTGTTTTATATATAGAAAATGAATAGACAATATAGAAAGCTATTTTTAAAAAAATGATATAGGAAAAATTTATTTTTGAAAATCTCCATATAAAGTGTTAGCTATTAAAATTATATATATTTCATATTTTGATGACCAATGCATACAAAATTGGAATTTCTAGATCGAGATATATAACAATGTATTTTAGACTTTTTTTGTGAGTGATAATTTTTTGCGTTTTCAATGATTTTGTTTTTGCATTGACATTTACATAGTCATATATGTTGTTATCTTGTTTTCTATCCTTGACAACAGTCATATGTTATCTAAACCATTTTTTGTATTACTTCAATAATATTTCGGTTATTCAAAAACCATACTTACTAATTTTTAGGACATGTATAATGTATTGTGTCAGCTAATTTTTCTATTCAAGGTATCCATACGAACAACCGGTTTTGTGTCTCAAAATATCTAGTTATCAGTTTTAGTTTTGGTAAGCGAGCTCATAATTTTCTATTCAAGGTATCCATACGAAGGTTGAATGCATCAATTATAAAAAATTTATATGGGATGCGAAGTTTGAAATATAATAATATATCATTTCAGATTCCATTTTTTTTTACTTCATATAAACAAAAAAAGAAAAGTAAAAAGTTTATTTTTACTATAAATTTTGCTAATTCATCATTTGTGAAAGGTGCACATTAATATCGATGTTTAAACACAGTCTATTGCAACTCCCGCTTAACTTTATGTGATGCAGTAATTTTGGATATGGATATCCAGAGCGATCGGTTAGGATCGATATCCTGTGGGATCTGTTCGTGGATTCCACTAGTCCACCGCTAATCACCCAAATAGATTCCTGGTCCAGCAGGGCATCGATCCTAACCTATTATTGTGGATATCCAAATCCACCAGTAGGTTATTGGTGCACCAAACGTTCCTCGAACCCTAATCCCCACCTTTTAACAACCTTTCCACATGACAAGCTGTCACCAATTGAGCTGCCTTGCAGAACCAACTTGGAGTTTGTTTGGGCGGCTAGCAGTGGGCTAGTGGGGTCCACGGACGGTCCGTTGGGGCAGCTAGCAGGACCCAGTGGGATCCGCGGAACGGGTTGTCATAGGTGTATTCAATTTGACATTTTAAGTGATTTGTGTAAAATTTACAAATCCTATGTTATTCAATTATGGATTTTAAAAAGTTTATTAAAATTCACTGTGATTGAACTGATGATTTAAAAATCTACTTTAAAATCTATTGTTATTCAAAACAGTTTGTGGATTTGGATTTTAATAAGTTTTAGGAATTTGTTTAGTTAAAAATACAGAAATCCAAATCTCATGGTTTTAGGTGGGATTTGAAAGAATTTTAACATAAATCATATCAACTTCCTTAAAATCTATCAAAATTTTAAATTTATTAAATCCCACAAAATACTATAAAATCATACTTTCAATACACCTCCTAGTATATACTCCCTTTGTATCATAAAGAATCTTGTATCATAAAGATTGATTTTCTGTTTACTTTAATCAATTAATGCTAAAAATTGTAAATTTCAAGAATTAATAAATAAGAATTTAAAATTTTGATGGATTACTATTGGTTAATAATTATAAAAATATATTATTATAAATACAAAATGCATATGTAGTTAAACATTAAAAAAAATTATGTGAAAATTCTAAATACGGAGTATTTTTTTTCTTTTCTTGCAACAATTCTGAAGTATATTTAATAATATGTTTATGAGATCTGAGGGAGGGGAGAAACAATAACAAAGGTGAGATCTGTTAATAAGCTACGTGTCATTCGAAAAATCAATCTAGAAAACATACTTAGTCATAATTTATAAACTACCGCATTCTTGGGAAAACAATCATAAAATATCATTGGCATGTGAATGCTCTTTAATAACTTAAAATAACAATAGATCTTGCTTTGTGTAAGAATGAAATAAAAAATTGAAAATATTACTAAACAATAGCTCCCACTATCTTTACATTTCTCTCATTCACTCCTAATGTCCCACCACTAAAAACCAATTAAAGTATACCATTAGAAGAAAAAAAAACCAGACGATCTTTAATTTTTAAGATTATATACAGTAGATCTTAAAAACCTTATCATTATTTTATTTGCTCTGTCACACAAACTTACTACTACAAAAATAATTAATTTATTTCATATAGTTATTTTAATTTTGTTATCATCTACCCACGTTCAAGCGGTCCCCTTGCTCCCGTGAGAAATCTCATCGGTATAAGCGATCTTCTCAAACTATTGTAATAAACTAATAATTAATGTTTTCTTTATTTTATTTTATTATATTATATTCCGATTTATGTGTTTTTCTAAAACAAAAAAATATCTTACCATAATAGAAAAAAATATCAGAGAGAACTGGACCGCCTTAAGGATTGTTTGGACTTGGTTCACATGATTATGTTTTGTGATTGTCTCCGTGACGGTTCCTTTTAGCGTTTGGGAACCCACGTTTAGAAGTTACCGTTAACAGATTCTTTGTTTTCTTTTTTTACTTGTGCCGATCGACTTGAAAGATTTTGTGGAGACGGAAAAGTTTGCAAATAAGAAAAATATCGATAATCTTCTGATTTTAAGTAAATTGGTGAAAATGATCCGTTTTGATTCGATTTGAGATATCAGAATATTCATTGTGGCTCTAATCAAGGCAAGCAAATATATCAATTTCAAATCATAAATCTCTAATTTTTTTATATGATTTAAAATTTTACCGAGCTAGTTTTTGTTTGTATATTTTTGACAAATAGAAAAATAAAAGAGTTGAAGAATACTCTCTGTTCTTAATATATTGATGTTTTAGAATTTAGAAATTTTCTTTTGTTTTTAAAATATTGATTTTGTACATTAAAAGCCTAAAATAAATTTCGAGTTTATGCTTTTTCCACATTGCATGTTATCTAATGGTTATATATATATATATATAATATTTACTATAGAGTAATTATAAATTCCAAAAATCAAAATTTTCTAAATATGTGTAAAAATGTCAAAACATCAATTTATTAAGAATCGAGATAAAAAAAAAATCAGAAAATTTGAAAATAACAAAAAAGAAAATAGAAAAGGTTTATGCTTGAGTTTTAAGTGAAATCTTATGTAGGTAACAAGTTTTCCCTATTGGCTTCATAGGATTGTTGTTGATGAGAGAGTCTCCTCTTTAAGTGTAAGTTTTTTGTTTGGCCACTCTTTTGTCCTATTTTTGACTTTCTTTGGTAAAATATCTATCTTTTAACATTAATCGTTATATTATATATATATATATGTATATATATATCCTCTTTGGCTTTAACAAAGTTGGTTTGTAATGGTTAACTTCTTCATCTAATACCTAAAACTAAACTAAACTTTACAGTATTTATGTAGCTGATTCACCTAAAATAGAAAAGAGCATAATTTTAATTGTATTGCTGTATTCTGATCCCTATCTGACGCAGCACTTGTCAAGTGTAACCTGTTTAGGACCAACCATTCGTTATTTAAACAAAATATATCAAAAGTATAATTTGGTTATAAACTCTTTTTGTAATGAAATATCGTCAGCGTATATTTATGGGACCCCATTGCTATCAAAATGTATCATACACACCCACTTGTTGAGCATATCAGACCTTTTATAATTATACCCTCTCCCGTACACATACTTTTCCAAAAGATACGTTGATATAGCTAGCATAATACCAAAACAAAGTCCCATAATTGGACTCCAAAAAGAACAAAAATAAGTCATATATTTTTGCTTTTTCTGTTTTTATCCCAGAAGCCCAGTGGGCTTGTACTCCAATTCCAAAATCAAAAACGAGGATCAAAGTACAACCCATATAGATGGGATCACTAGTCCAGTTTGCGTTTCTCATTTTACATAAATCACGTCGTACATTAGAAGTTTAGAACCATTGTTAGGTATCACAAAAATATATGATAAATGTGTTTTCTAGTTTAATGATAAACAAATATTACAAGCAATAGCTCATTGGTTTATTTATTTTGGTTTCAAAGTGATCTAAATCATAAAAAGTGAAGAGAGAGTTCAACTTGGTATTCTATATGATTTCTAACTTCTAAGTAAAGATCACATGTGAGTGTTTTCATGTATCATCAATTTCTTGTACGCATATACTTTGTCTAACGGCCCTTCTCTAACCTCCTTTATAAGAATTTGACATTACGGCAGAATGATATTTGGGTTTTTATATTGACATCGTCGAAATGGCCCATTAACTGACACGGGCTTCTTTCTTGTACAAACCCGGCGTACCAGAATTGTTGCATTTTATTTAACGTGTTTCATCAAGTTTCTAAAAGACTTTTGTACTACCTCCGTAAAAAAGAAGTAAGATGTTATTGACTCTGTTCAAACATTCAAACACCTTATAGAGCTTGGATGTAGTAGCCACTAGCCATGAAACAAAATGTGCTTATCACGTAGCAATACGTACTAATATAAATAGATATCCTTAAAGATAATTAAATTGGTCAAGTACTGTAGGTGATTTTTCTTTTCTTTTTTTTTTGAACAAAAGGTAAGTAGGTGATAAAAAAGTCAGTTTATAAATTGAACGTTGCAAATTGAACGTTAATATCCACTAGTAATGTTGTACTCATTCTTTCACCGTTGTAAATTGAACGTTCAACATTTTAATCGTAGTATCGTGTAGTTTAACATTTTGGCACTTATTCAACTTGTTGCTTTTATAAACAACTTGTTTCACATTAAGTCATCAGTCACTAATGCATTAGTAATTTTTATATATATTCTGGGATGTACAACATCAACGTGTCATATTCTCACGCACTACCAGGTTTTATTACGAGTTATGACAAGGATGATACAGAACAATCAATAATTATGCTCCTACTATTTGAAGTATCAATATACAAAATTGTGTATTCTTCTTCATCTCAACCATTACAAAATAAAATATAGGGGAAAAAATTGTAAAATAAAAAGGTGAAAATAAAACCAAAGGAAGGACCACGTAAGAGAAAGGAGTAAAAAGTATGATTGTCCGAAGAGAGTTGCAGATGTTACATGAAGAGGGAGAGATTAGAAGTCGTAGCTTACTAGCCGTGACAGTCTTGTAGTAGTAGTGTGGTCCTTCTCTCACCTGATCCCCTTCTCTCTCTCTCCTACTCATAACTTATGCAAATCATTATAACAAAAACAAAAAATTATAAATGGTTTTTGGAGCCTCATCATTATCATTTTTAATTAATTGTACCCTACAATCATGTATTTTCTTAAAATATTGGATACTGAAACAAGTAATTGATCATCTTACCCAATATAGAAGTTATTGACCATGTCACAATTCATATACAAATATCGACTTATCTCTACTTTATATACATTTGACCCAAATAAATCCAAAAAAAAAATTCTATCATACACAAATACGAATCAATACTAATTTCTTAAGATATTATTAACATCTTATACACACAAAAAAAAAAAGATAATTAAAGAGCTTGGTTCTTCATTGTATTCGCTTAAACTACTTTAGTGTTTTGTAAAAAAAAAGAATGTTGATAGTTTTAATTCAAATTATGAAAAAAAAACATTATTAACAAACGAACGATGGTGTTGAGCGCAATTGTAATTTAATATTATTCTAAGTGTATCCAATATTAGAAAAAAAAATGATACTATATAGTATCATGTAATTAAGATCATCGTCGACCAACTTTTGTTGGATTTGCACATATTTACATGCAATTTTTTTTTTTTGGTTTTTGATTGCTTATATCTTATGATTAGTACAGATGACCGATTAACTAAATGACCAAAATCACGACAAAGAACATATGTTCCTAGCTAGTGTCGAGTTGTCGACTATGATTGGGCTTCTTCGCCATTGGTTTTCATTTGATGAACTCGAAATTATCAATCTCCGTCCCGTCAACCCACTCATGGTCATGGAGCCATAGTGTGCTTATCGAGTTATCGTATTAACATAAGGCTTGACTTTTTTATAAACAAATATTCCTTTTTATTATGTAGGTCGGCACGAGCATATACCTTTTTTTTTTGGGTTTTGAAGTTTTTGACCTTCAAGCTACTTGGCACGTGAGACGCACGCTTCCGTGACCGTGAATTGTAAATTTTGAGCATCTCACTTGTCCAAATAGAGAGACGAGAAAAATGTCTATTGAACGGACACTAATTTATTTTAACTGATCTTCTTCATTCTTTTATGGATGAAGTGCATATAGAGCATCAAGTTATATGTTTTCTTCATATATTTAATAAGCATCGCCATGCGCACAATCAAACGGTCGTATACGTAAGGAACCGAGTTCTAAGGAAAAACAAGTTAATATATATTGGATGGGGACAGAACATGTTATAAATCTTACGTTAGTTCTGCAAAAATAAAGAGCATGTGGTATAGAGGGAACTTGATATTATTCCAATGTTTTAATATTGATTGAATTTCATCAACTAGGGTAATTTACGACAAGATTAACTACGTGATATTGAGGAATTAATAAAAACAAATAATGGGAAGGTAAGGTAAGGATAATAGACGACATGCATATCTAAGTTAAGATCACAAAGGACCCTAATAATTAGTTATGTGATAGCAACACTTGCATGTCCCATTTGCAAAACCCTAGGGTACAAAAAACAATTTTGAAAGAAATTTTTTTTGATGTGGTTGCCCCAGGAGAGGCCTAGCTATAGCATTACATTGCATCTACATATGGGGGACCATTACTAGCTAACATTTTTCTCACATTTATATACAAATATTTATTGTAAAACTTCTCAAAAGGTATTGTTCAAAACAGCAGGACCATAGAGCTAGCCATGTCTCGGATTGTCCTTAAAAGTATAAAATCTATTCTCTTTTAGTTACTTGGTTCTTTCCTCTGTATGCTTAAGTGAGGATCACAAGTTCATCAAGGACCATCTTGTAGCTGCAAACTATTCATGAAAGATTCTTTATCAAGAGACAATGATTCGCTAGATGTGTCTTTCCACATTTAATTCATTGTTGAAAAAGTACTACTCTTGTTTTCTTATAAGACGCCTTATATTTTAATTACACTTAAAACTTAATTAAAACACAACGTTTTTCATATTCTTTAGTTTATTCTTCTAAAAAGTTACACTTAATTAATGTTTCATTCCATTATTTGTGCAATTTTGAGGTTAATGTCATGAGAGCAAGTCATAAGTTTTTCACATTTTCTGAATATCTATAAAATAATGTTCATTTTTCCAACAACGGTGAGAAAAAATGAAAAACTAATGAACGTGCTCTAATCTTCAACCAGCTGAAACGATTATAAATCTAAAGTTCAAAGATCTTTCACCATCCACAGTTCGATATTGCAAGTACGACTAACTTAACTAGTTGAAAGGAATCTCCTATAACTTTTTCTTGATTTTCTATAAAGATACATGTATACACAACTAAAAGATCCAAACTCATTGATTCTTTTTGAAAAAATAGTTCTTTCAAAAAAATATTAAGAGTTTGTCTTTTTTAACATGAACTAATTGCACAGTAATAGGGTTCTAGAGTAGTAGCCCTAGCATCTCCTTTCACTCAGGAAATGTCCCTCTCATCTCTCTCTTTCATCACACACACACACATACATGCACACACACATAAACACACACACAAACTTAAACACAAACACTTTCTCTCTGGTTTAATTAAACCCCCTTAAACCTACATGAACACCCTCTTATCTTTTTAAGGTCACGAGACCCACTTTGCTAATTTAGTTTCCACACGCAGAGAGAGAAACAAAGAGAGAGAGAGAGATGGGAGGGAGGGTTTGTGGCAGATAAACTGATAGAAAACTTTCGAACCTCTCTTATTTAACTTTTACTACTCTCTACGTTTTTCTCTTCCTTTTGTGGTGCCGCCTCCAACTGAAAGTCTTCTAAAATATATTCTCAATTATTGTAGCTCTCTTCGGGAGAAGTCTTATCTCACGCCAATCTCACTATGTATATGCCCCACCAGATCAGTTTCTTAGTTCTATCTTCCATTAATAATTTCCTAAATCTTTATATTGACACTTTCTTTATTGAAAATTTTGGACAGGAGGCATGAGGAGAATTACTTAGACCTCAACAATCTTCCAGATGATTCTTCTAAAGATGGCAATAAGCAAGCCCTCGAGGAAGGTTCTTCCTCTGGTAGGCATACCATAAAACCCTAACTTTTCTTTAGTTAGATATAAGTTTATTAGATTATACTAGAATTAGTGTGTTAATGTGATTTTTTCATTGTTGGTAAATAGGTCAAAGAAAGAAGAAAGGTAGTAAAGATAGGAAAGATGAGAGTGGGAAGGTGTACGAATGTCGATTTTGTTCACTCAAGTTCTGCAAATCCCAAGCTCTTGGTGGCCACATGAATCGCCACCGACAAGGCAAGTCCATTTTTATACATATATTACTCTCTCCTTCAACCTTTTTTTAAACTTTCATATAATCCACATTTCATATTCACACTTTTCTAGTTCGTCCAAATAAACCCTCTCTTTGTCTTTTGATAAATGCTTGATGTCACATCCATGCTTTGACTACAACAAAACACGAGTAGATGTAGCTTAATCGCATTTAAGACTAAAACACTCTTTTGATGTGTCCTTTTTCTCTATGAACTTATATTAAAGAGAGGGAGACCGAGACATTGAATCAAGCTCGTCAATTGGTCTACCGTAACGATACCATAACCCCACCTGGAATTTCACCTTTCGGGTACTTACTTTTACCTCTTCAATGTACTTAACATCATTATTTTCGTGTAAATATGTGCTTTAGTATCATATGAATGATATAATTGTAATTATTGGCAGCTATCACACTACAGATCCAACAATATACCGGTCGGTTTACTCATCACCAATGCTATACCCCGGAAGCTCCTCAACAAACTTGGTTCCACAACCGCCCATGCCGCCGCCGCCGCCATATCCATACTCTTCAAACCAATACTCTCCTCACAACCACTTCAACGACTACTACTTAAACCCATCTTTCCGAGGGAGCAGAAGCATCTCTCCAAACCCTAACCTCCCCGCCGCAACCACTGTTAATTACATGGCCGATAGTCCTGTGGAACCGAGCTGCTACACTTGTGTAGGTGCACCCGTTGGTCCGACCGGTTTCCCTAGCCGTGACTCCGCCAGCGTCCGTGCGCCGCTCGAACCGCCACAAGGTCGTGATAGTGACGCTTCACGGCAGCGTTTGGATCAGTCTCTTAGGTTCCCCATCAATCGGTTCCAAGATCATCACTTGCTCTGAAATATTAAAATAGATTCCTCTGCTTTTCTTTTTCTTTATCTTCTTTTGTTATTTTGGGTATTTTTCTTCTCTTAATTTGTAACTTTGTTGGTTCTATGTAAAAGTGGGATCAAGAATTGTCTAAACGTTATGGATCCTACATGTGTTATTACCAACCACAATGACCTGTTTTGCTGTTTTTTTTTTGTCTAGTTGAATATCTATATTTAATCTCAAACGGTTTTGTTTTGTGATTATTATTGGTATATCTAAACATTATGATTTGTGTAGTACTCGAATTTAGTGCGGTATAAATACAAAAATAAAAAATTATCGTACTGAATCGCAGATGCAAAACGATGTTAAACCAATTCATTTAAGACTAAAGTTAACATAGTTAGAAGATGAGAGGGGACCATCATGGATGTGTACTATTGGGTATAAATTAAAAGGTGAACGTTTAACAAAGTTTCCATTTATGGATACACAATGGAAGTGATTACTATAAGCTAAAAATAAAGCTTTTGCAATATATAATATTAGAGAACAACGAGAGGACAGAGGAACCGGACAAATGGGTGAGAGAGAGAGAGAGAGAGAGAGAGAGAGAGAGATTGTCTTGATAATAATATATGATACAATGTGTAGTGAGATTGGAACAGCCTTTATCTGAGCTCATCTAGAACTCTCAGCTACTTTGGCCTGAAGCTAGGTGTGAGGATTGGGGATTGGAGGGACTTGGTTTATGGGTTTTAGCGTTGGTTGTTCAAAATAAAAAATTTAAAAGGACATTTTGTTACATATAAAGTTATAAAGTGTAAGAAAGAAGTAACTAGATCCAGATGGAGACCGTTAGATGCAAGCTGAATTCCCCTAACTAGTTAAACTTCCCTTTTGCATTATCAGCTCCACTCTAGTTCCTATCAACAACTACTTCGATTTTTCTTTATTTTTTTTTAAAAAAAAATCCTATTAAAAAGCTACACTACTCGATTTTTGTTATAAAAGAAATTTTTGTTCATCCAACACTGACCAACAATTACGCCCTCTTTACATGCCACATATTTATTTGTTATCCATAATCGGCTAATTTTTTTATTACACTCCAATATTATACAACTATATTGATACCATAGTGACAAATCCATACTATTAAAGCAGAAGTATGCACTAGATTCAAATTGGACGATGACTTTGTTTTGGTCCGTTTTCATTAAAAATGATTCGAGAATCATTTAATTTCATTAAATTATCCTACAGTTTCGATTTCAATAAATGACCATTATACCCCTTAATCTCTCACTCAATTACGACCGGGTCGGGACGCGGACCCTCTTTAATCCAGTAATAGAAGAAATAAAACTATAGGATCCGTTCGTAATTTGGGATTATAATATTCGGATCATGTTTCTTAATTAGTTCAAGAGTAGTTAAGCACACAACCAAACAAATTTATTTTTATTATGCAAACACTCGGACTTCATTATCTTTTAAGGTATTTAAATTAAAACCATATATTGTAATTACCAAATATTATGATAATTGTTTAATTACCGAGATCGATCTTAACAAATAATCTTTCAGTATAATGTTTTAAAAGGAATATTTGGTGATTCAGTTATAATATTTTTAAACGAATATTCATCTTACCAAATCTTACTAAATTGCTTGATTTCGGCAATTATTATTATTCTTTAATCTTTCACGATAAAATTTTTAAAAGAATATTCATCTTTCAGTTCTAACGAATCAAGGAAGTAAATATATTTTGCGTATATTAGAAATATCAAATCTTAACTTCTAAATGATAACCTAAATATACATAATCTGACTATAAATATATTGAGAGCCACCTATTAAAAGATTATACTGAAAGAAGACATTTTAAATTCGTTAGACAAAATGATGGCTCTCCCCTTTTCATACACTCCCTTGGAAGATCTGAAACCATACAAAAATGCTTGGCGTATTCAAGTTAAAATTCTCCACAGTTGGAGAATGAATACCGCTAAAGTTGGTGAATCAATCGAACTTATCCTGGCTGACGAAACAATATGTATTTAAAATATCACTATAATATTCCTTTACTAATAGGTTAATATCAATTCATTATAACTGTTTTTTTTTTTGGTTTATATAGGGTGACAAAATAGGAGTTTCTATAAGAAAGGATCATATCAAGAAGTTTGAAGCTGATTTGGAGCCTCGAACTTGGAAAATTATAACAACTTTTGGTTTGAATCTCTGTACAGGCTACTTGCGACCTTCTCTTATAAAGTATAAGATCAATACCAGATATGGTATCACAATTATTCCTTCTGATAATGTATCTGATGATCACTACCTATCATTCACATCGTTTGATATTATACTTGCTGGAAATCTTGACAAAAATGTGCTGCTAGGTATTTTAAGAATACATATATTTTTTCTACTTTAGAAGGATGAATTTATTGAAGCGATGGATACTGGCAGTTGGAGAAGGAAAAATTAATGAGCCTAATGATGGTGTGTGTGAATTAGATTTCCCACAAGAGTTACTTATTCCAGAGGGTTCCTCTCCGTTAGAGTCAATCATTAAAGCTGTTTACGGAAAGAACTTTGCCACCCAAAAGGATCCTAAATTTTTCCAAGAAAGAGCTATTCTTTGCCCTACCAATGAAGATGTCAATTCTATCAATGATGTCATGTTATCAAGTCTAAACGGTTAGTTAATCTTTAATCGTCTTTTATTTATTGTTAGTAATCCTTCAGACATAATTCTTCGTATTCATTTATTTTGGTTTTGTTTTTTCTTATGTTTTCAGCTGAAGAAAGAATTTATTTAAGTTCTGATTCAAGTGACCCTCAAGATAAACGTGCCATGAAAAATAAGGTTTACTCACCAGATTTCCTTAATACCATTAAG
This sequence comes from Camelina sativa, assembly GCF_030686135.1. Lineage (NCBI taxonomy): Eukaryota > Viridiplantae > Streptophyta > Magnoliopsida > Brassicales > Brassicaceae > Camelina > Camelina sativa. The sequence goes on along the minus strand of NC_141886.1, from coordinate 21,008,800 downwards.
GTTTCGGGTATACCTTATCATCGGCTTCATTTGAAAATAGGTTGTCCAATTATGTTGATGAGAAATATTGATCCGCATGGTGGTTTAATGAATGGTACAAGACTGTAGATCACGCAAATGACGGACCATGTTTTACAATATCGGATTTTAACTGATACGCGAGTTGGTAAGATAGTTCTCATACCTAGGATGTTGATATCACCATCAGATGCTAGGTTGCCTTTCAAAATGCGTCGAAGATAGTTTCCAGTGTCAGTTGCTTTTGCAATGACTATCAATAAGAGTCAAGGACAGTCTCTTGAAAATGTTGGTATATACTTGCCTAGACCCGTTTTCTCACATGGACAGTTATATTTAGCAATGTCAAGGGTTAAATCAAAGTCTGGATTGAAGATGTTAATAACAGATAGTGAAGGAAAACCTCAAACAAAGACAACCAATGTTGTTTTTAAAGAGGTTTTCCAAAATCTTCATTAGGAAGTGGAATGGTAATTACTTCCTAAATTTTTGGTATATTATAATTTCGTTTGACTAATATCTATACTACTAACTCTATATTTATTCTATTTTGGTCTACAGGTTAAATACAATAAATGGTTGAAGGGGTTAAGGAATAAATATGATACCTCGTCTAATGTTACTATTTTTTTTTCTGATTGTTTACTTTGGATATTAAAGATTCATAAACACAAATTATTATTATTGCTTTAAATCTATCTTCGAACACAAATTAACAAAACTATAGTCCAATATTTCTGTGTCCATAATCTCTTAAGAACCTACTATCCGATATTGTAGAAGATATATCATCTTACATATCTCTATTCAATATTGTTGTGTGTTTGATTCCGTAAGAAGCTATATTATGCAAAGTACCTACTCAATCAAGAGACTGAATTACCATATATCCACAAATATATAAATAAACACTATATAAACTTCGAAAATAAGTATGGATACCTAACTCAGTAAAAAAAAAGGAAAATTAACAAAACAAATTACTGAAAATAAATATAATCTCGTGCTGTAGCAAGGGTTATCCCTTAGTATAACTTTAAACCAAAGAACCTCGTTCGAAGAAATATATATAGTGAAAATATTTCTTTTGGATGATAAAAAAACATGGTGATAATTTCTTGAAATTCTTGTTGAGACATTATATGTGGCAGGGGGTAAGGGCAAGATTATCGGTAGGTTCATATAAGGAGGATCTTAAACACTGTTTGATTTTTTTATGAATTAATTGTATATTATTTTGAATATAAGAACCCATGATCTTAGTTAAAAAAATTTCGTCCAATGGTAGGTTATAATTTTGGGTCTCTTATTTTTGAAAATATTGTTTTTTGAAATTTAAAATTTTTAAATAGAATAGAAGTGGTATAAATGTGTAAACATTTAAGATTTTATAAAAATAAAAAATATTGCATTTAATTAATTTTCAAACATACAAAACATAATAAAAACATTAATACATATTACAATAGAAGTGCAATTCATAAATGGAGACAATAACCATAGCATAAATGTTAAACACAGAGCAAAGAGAATAAATAGATATTCTAAGGAGAAAACAATAATCAAAAGAAGGAGAACCTACCTTTATATGCTGCATCAATGAAGCTAGTTCTGGCTCACCAACAAGATCAGTCTGCAACAAAGTACAAACATTTTTCAGCTTGTATGATATGTCAAAGGTAGAAGCATAACATAGCTTACCCTTTGTGATTTTGTCTGCAATGGACTTGCATAGTTGCATCTATGAAACCAAAACATCCATCAAGAGATAAAAGAAGGTGCATATATATATTATATACAAGCACGAATTGCCCACTTATGTATTATCCAACATCAAGAAGATAGAGCTTCTCGCTCATGTAAAGGAGAGACATTGTCTTCCAGAGCTGCTACAACAACAAGAACAAAAACAAAAAAAGTCAGTCTCATGTTTAAATGATGCAGAAGAAAAAACTAGCCTCTTGTGTCGAAACCATTGCAAAATTTTGCAGTCACCAATCTTTCAGGCCATGGTTTGCACAAAACAAGATAGGAATAAATAGGAGCCCATGACAATCGCCAGAATTTGTGGCCTCTCAAACCTCTGATTCCAATCATTACACACCAAAACAAAAGAAAGCTGATGAAGTTGACAAATTGTGGTTGGCACAACATGAACAACAACAATTCATCGAGATTCATCAATAAGTACACCATTGGAAATCAATTCAAAATTTCAATTTTCCCAAACTAATTGACTCAAACGACATCAAGAACCCTCAATATAGATGCTACTGCTATTTAATCGAATCAGCTCGGAACTTGCATGGAAAAAACCTTAATTTAAAGTGTTTTTGCTATGAATCAAATCAAAAACTTCAATTTGGTAAAGGAATTTGAAATCTGAATTTACCTGTTTGATAAACAATCCTCCAAACCTTATCTTTTACCTCTCAACCTCTCTACTCTTCTCCTTCAGCGTCACCGCCACAGAATCAAGATGATTCTCTTTCAATGTTTCTCTGCCTTCTGATTCCAAATTCTTTCGTCGTTTCGGGTATTCAATCGCAAGAGAAAGAGAGAGAGGAAAAGAAATCGAGTTTAGAGGATTTTTTTTCCTTTTGTATTATTTAGTTCGAACAACAACATTACGACACGTAACGTCTCTTAGAACATAATCGGGTATACTATATAAGAGGCTCCCTTAAGTTTTTTTTACTTCTGATTTATTTTTTTATTCAAAACCCTTAAAACTCCTCTAAGAACTTACCGATGGAGAAGGTCTAATGGCCTCGAGTATATCTATTGTTTCTTTATATTTACTCTGACCTTAAATTATAACAGATACTTACACATATATACAGAGATCGATAGGTGAGGTGGCCGAATCACTAACTTGATCTGCATTGATATAACATGTTTTTATTGGTTTTCTGATGTCATGGGTTAGCTAGCATTGTTTAGTCGTACGAGCACTGGCATATTGTACAAGCATATGCAAGTACACTTATACACATATGCAATGGAAACGACAGAGATGAGTTTTTAGTTTCAAGCAACGTGTGCTGGGTACGAATCATTGTCTATATGTATATGCATGTATATAACTATATATCACTGATATATATACTGTAACGTCAATACATCATCATGTGGGTAAAAACCATTCAATCTCGGATGATTTATGAATTATGAGTCTTGGGACCAAACTTTTTTTTTTTTAATTTAAATTCTATCGTTCTAGAGTAAAACATATTTAGATAGATGAAGTTATGAAATTAGATGTGTGGTTTGACATGGAAGGGATCACATTAATCAGCCCTCCAAACTTTTTATATTTGTCTCGCTATATATAGTTAACCCAAACCGGTCTATCAGTAGCCCGACCTGATTGGACATTTTTCTTATGTAGCTTCGGCCGATCCTACTTCTGAATTTTTATAATTATTATTATCGTGTTATGATTTTATTCTCTCCGGGTGATGTCAACTCAAAAGTATGTTGACCAAGTAACTTTAATTGATATTATATAGATTGGACGAAAGAGCTGTGAATAGTGTCCACGGCAGCGCCGTATAACAAGGCACCTATTACACTTTTAGGTTGTCTTATTGAAATGCTTGAGACTCTGCGTGAAGATTACAAAATAAGATATGAATATACACATATATATATATATATATATATTATAAAACGTTCTAGATATGCTGTATACGTATTTCCTAAATAATGTTGTCTATATCTTATTTATATTTTTCGACTACCTCACAAAAGCCTCTTGTTGGTGAAATTTTGTATCAAAGCATATCTAACAAAAAAATATGAAAACATTTGGAGTATTTATACATATCCATGTGAACTATAGATATTGTGAAAGCCAATATCCGGCTTAGCCCGACCCTGAAAATACTGTTTAAAAGTAAATATTTAAGCTTAAAAAACATGATTTTTTTTGTTAGATATGTTTTAACCCTTGACTTGCTCGACATCTTTTAACCCAAAGACATGATTAATGTTTTTGGCGATTAAATATCTAAATTTGATTTAAGAGCTAGTTTGGACCAGATATAAGCTTTTGAACCTAATTTACAATCCCGTCTACCGTTTTTTCCTATGTTAGAGATGCTTCGATAAATAAATGCTTTAATTAGTATAGGTCAATACGATTTTTTATAATAAAAATCATATATATTGTGTTTGATTTATAGTTGTAAATAGCATGAGTCAGTTTAATGCGAGTTTATGTTGGTTGTTGTAGTTTTCTTCGGAAAAGAGACTTAGTTTTTACTGGCCATATGAGATTAGTTATGATTTCGACATATGATTACCATAATGAACTAAAGATGTAATATGGTTGAATGAATCGTTATCCTTCAAAATTTGAATACTTCATAATCTTTTATCATAAAACTATCCTCAATTCCTCATGATTTATCCGGTAACAGCAATTATATGTTTTTCTTCTATTCATTTTGTATAATCAAGATTTAGATTTTGAGAATAAGTTCTGTATCTAAACTGTATCCTTCAGTGTTCATAAAATAGAAAAGAAAGAAAAGAAAATAGAAAGCTAGAAAAAAACTTGAAGCACGAACGAAAGATGTGAACAAGTCACGGTTAAGACAAAGAAAAGGAGAGAGAGAAAGCAATGTGAAGACAACTTTAACTAATTACAAATCTTTCGTATCGCAGCTAAAATCCAACACCACACACGTAGAGACAGATCCGTCAAGCAAAAACGTTTTCGCCCCGTACCTTTCTTCCGATTTATCTCGGGATTCTACGTCCGTTATCCACCACATCTCTACACGTAAATCTAAATACATACACAAATATGCTTATACCGTTATACGTATAGATAAAATACGTAGATATAGGCAATATGTATGTATAGAAGTAGGAATGATATATGCCTAGTGTGTCTAAGACAGATAGGCTCAGAACTACACTAAAAATGTTGCAGCTAACTGTAAAATAGCAATCAATCTACACTGCCATCGATTCAAAACATACTGGACCGTCGTGCACTCCAAGAAGCAGAAGAATGTTTAAAGTTGCTGCCTTGATATTTGTTTTCTCATTTTGCATTTGTATTTCTGTTTACATTACATGCATGCTCTTAACTCTTCTTTATTCATTTTATTTGTTCATTTTATTTATCATTGATGATCTCTTATATATCTCTATGTTTATGTCTCTATATACTTCATTAATTACGAAGATATCTTGCTGGAAACTAGTGTAGAAGTTTTATATAGTCACGTGGGGACATGATCTCTTAACTTGCAGTTTCAAATATTTTTACCAATTAATTTTGTTTATATAAGTATCTTTGAGTTATAGTTGAAATTTGAAAACACCGAGTTGTTGTTATCATTGTGAGTAAATATATTTTTGTTCTAACTCGAAATTTTGTATCTTTCTGCTTCTACTGAAGCTAGGAATAGAAGACTAGTATAATATACACCCTCTTTCCAAATAGTACAATATATATAGAGAGCAAAAAAATAAAATAGTACAAGATATCTTAGATATGTAAAATAGTACAAAAAATAACATATCGATATTTTGGGAATAATTTAGTCTAAGATATGTAAAATAATACATCGAATTCAAAATTTTACAGTTGAAATGTATTATGTATATGTTATATATATATATATATAAACCAACTTTTCTTAGATAATAAATGTATATGATATAATACTTATGTCGAATTCAAAATCTATGAATAAACCAACTTTTCCTAGCTAGAGTCGTTGAGATATCTTAATATATACAGAAATTAGTAAATATACATTGACAAAATATTAATATTACTTACCTTACATGTTTGGATAAACATAAGTAAATTAATCTATAAAAAACCTTGAAAATCCATAATCCCTGAAAGACCTAAAATTAAACATTATCCTACCTAAAATAGAAACACTATTAGAAAAACACAAAATAAAAATTCGTATTAATCCTAATTATATAACTGAAATTATAAAAACGTGACGTTAATTATAGAAATTTATATGATTAATAAGAGTTGCAGTAACTTATATTAATGTATTTTACCTGTAGCTATGATGAAAATAGGAAAGAAGAGATTTTCCATTTTGATATCTGAAACAGTTATTATAATAGACCTATACTAGCCTTGCCGCATGCAACCATGCTACTCTACTTGATAATTATACCCATTAATTAGCTTAGCCTCATTGTTTTTATTCTCTCTCACTTGTTTTCTTCTGAACCACAGACAGAAGAAAACTCTCGTAAAACAATTTCCACCAATTATATACGTAGCAATGATATGGATGAATTAATTAGTCATCGTCGGCCTTATCAATATACTGAACTCTATCTATCTCCATTCTTCTGAAGTAACAAGGCCCAAATTTTAAAACTCTAAGGGCCTCAATATTTGGAAGCCGAGAATAATGGGCTTTATTACGTAACACAAATGCATCTTCCCTTGGCGTTTTTTACTCGCCGTGGACGTGGACAAACAAACGGAAAACTAACATCGACAAATGTGTTTTCTGAATTGTCTTCAAAGGAGGGTTTAGTTACTTATTTTTCTCCGACAAAAGGCCTTAGGACTTCTGATATCTATAATTTTGAAACTCAACTCAGGTTGCATCTCCCTCCAACCTCATCGTGTTTATTTGTGCTTGAAAGAGTCTTAGCCGCTTAGAAAATTTACTATTACACAACAACCTTATCTTGTTTTTACCATCTCCTTACATATTTATACTACTAGGTTTTAGGTTAATTGTCATTTGTCGTAAACCACCAAGACCATCTAACTCTTCTACCATGTTGATTTGTGCTTGAAGGAGTTTTAGCCGCTTAGAAAACTTACTATTACACAACAAACTTATCTTGTTTTTACCATCTCCTTACATATTTATACTACTAGGTTTTAGGTTAATTGTCATTTGCTCCTAATCACCTCAGCATCTTTTTCCTTTATTGTCTCTTGTTCCTTATTGAGCAAATGATCAACTTCCAACACTCCCTCTTGATCCTTTTGCTCAATCCCCAAAATCTGACCTAAGAAATTGATTCTCTTTATTTCTGAAACTTCTTTGATTTGGTTCTTAATTCCTGGTCCTATGCCTCTCAGAACATCAGCATAACTCACTGGTAGGTTCTCTTGCTCCCTCATCATCTTTATCTTTCCAATCTCATCATATTTGATATGATTCTTCATTGTTCCGGTTCTGGCTATTGGCTTGATTTTTCTTACGTTCTCTTCAACCTTGACTGAAACTTGATGCTTGTTCTTGTTCTGCAGGTACGCTTGCAAGTACTGCAGATCGTCGATCCCTTCTGCAACATCTACAAAACTCACAGGTAATTTATCTTTCTCCCTCATTGTTTCATTCTTTACCTTAGTAATCTTGATTGAGTTTGACCTAGTTTCTGATCTGTTTCTCATCATGACTGATCCCTTGTTCTTGTCATGAGTTTCTGCAATTTGAGGCTTCTTCTTCTCCATGTTTGTCTCATTGCAAGGCGAATCATCATTCTCCAAGTATAGTAAGTTTGAGTTCTTCTTTCTTATCTCCCTCTTTTCCTTGGCTTTCATAGCTTTAGTCTTCCTCTTGCTTTCCTTTTTATTTGCTCTTTGAATCCGATTCTTCTCCATATTCTTTAACTTTTTCTTCTCTCTTTTGAAATGATTCAGTTCTCTCTCTTGCAGGTACCTTTCAGCTGAGACATATGTCGGACATCTATCTCCCTCATCCGGTTCAATGTTATTCACTTTACTACACACCAGCATTTTCCTTGTCTTCTTATGATCGTTACTCTTACAGTGTTTGACATCAACTTCATATTTTTGAATTCCAGCTTCATATTTTTCTTTGTGAGAAAAGAGATTTTTGACATCGTTGGAGAGAGGCTCCCTCACCTCAGGTTCTCTATCCTTTTTCAGTAAGAACTTTCCCAATTCTGCTTTCGTAACATCTCCAACCTCTCCCATAACCGCTTGTAAACTTTTGCTTGTAGTCTCCATACTTGGTGAGATGTTCTTCCTATGGTTAGTATCCTCTTCAGACAATGGTTTGAGAATCTCAGCTAAGTTTTTGTCTATTGGTTTTTCTTCATCTTTCAGCATTGTGTTATGGTTCTCTGCTTTCAGGCTTATCCCCTTGGTTCTTTCAACTTTCTCACTTTGTTTAGTGGTTGTAGGCTCTAAGCATCCGACTTCACCTTCATTCTCCTCTATCGGTTGTTCAATAGGTTGGTGGTATGTCATCCTTTGAAATCTTTGAAACCATTCACTGTGATTGTTGCATTGCTGCATATGACTTGATTCCCCTACTTGGATATCCTGGTTCATTGTGGGGCTTGCTACTCTTTTAATCACACAATGTGACAATCATTCTTCTTTTTTCTGCAGGCTCTCAGTTTCAGCATTTCCATAGATTTCACCATGACCTCCAGGTCCAGTTTCTACCTTCCTCTCTGATGTCTCTCCTTGCTGCTTTTCTTTTTTCAATTTTTGGAACTCAATAGAATAGCATCCATCTGTCATGGGTGCTTCAAATAACTTATTCCCTTCTTGATTAGTGATTATGCATCCTGATTCATTGAACATTATTCCCTTCTTGATTAGTGATTATGCATCCTGATTCATTGAACATGATCCCATAGCCGATGTTCATTAGATGAGGGACACTTTGATAGTTGTGTGCCATGCTAGGTACAAAGAGGACATCCCTTATTGCTCTTTTTCCCGTTTCAGTCATCAATGTGACTATACCATTTCCTTTTGCTTGAATAGCATCACCAGTGCATAAGCCCACCTTTTTCTTAGTGATTTTGTTTAACTGTGAGAACCAACTTTCTTCTCTAGCCATGTGACATGTAGCTCCACTATCGATCAACCACATATTTTCATTGCTTGTGATTTGGTCATGAATTGCTGTAAACAATCCTTCCTGTTGGTCGTCTTCTTCATGGTCTTGTTTGTTTATTGGTACTTGACCTTGTTGTTCAGCTTGAGCTTGCATATGAGTTTGATTGTGCTTGAGTCTACAGTCTCTAGCATAGTGTCCCAGCCTTCCACACACAAAACAACCTCTTCTAGGTTTGAATTGCATGTTTTGTTGTGTGGTTGTCTTGTTTTTGTTGTAGTAGCATTCTTCCTCATTGTGATTGTTTTTCTTACATATGTTACACCACTTTGACTGAGAAGATTATGGTCTGAATGTGTCTTGTGTATGTTGAACATTCTTAAATTTCTGAAACCTTGCTGCAAACGCTCCCTTAGCACTCCCACTGTTCCTATCATCTAATCTTTTCTCTTGACCTTGTAACGTATTGACTATCTCAGCCACTGTTATGGTTGAAAGGTCTTTTGGCTGCTCTATAACACCCATATATGAGTCAAACCTCTCTTGCAAGGAGCACAATATCTTGGAGACAATCATGCTCTCAGGTAACACTTCTCCATGAGTTCTCATTTCATTTCCCAGCTCCACTACTTTCTTAGTGAACTCTACAATTGTCTTTCTCTCATCTTGTTTTAGGTTGTAAAAGTTGGCCCTTAGTCTCTGCAGCATTATCATGGAACCTTTTGAGTCTCCTTGAAACCTCAGCTTCAACACTTCCCATGTTTCTCTTGACGTTTCAGTCACCGACAGGTAAGTGCTGAAAATTTCTTCAGTAACAGCACTGAACAGTAGTTGCAAGGCTGTTTGGTCTTTCATTTCAAGTTCCTCCCACTCCCTTAATTTCTTTCTCTCATCTTGTACAGGTGTAGCTAGCTTATGTGATTCTGGAATTCCCTTAGTTACTATCTTCCACAACCCCTTAGACTTAAGGATTACCTTCATCTTAATGACCCATAAGCTATAGTTGTTCCCATCACACACTGGAACCACTAGTGAGTTCTGCATCTCTACTTAAAGACTGGTTTTTGATGTTACCTTTTCTTTTCTTTCTCTTTTCTTCCTTTCTGCTGTGTTCTAATGAACCAGCTTGTGCCTTTGATTTCTTTGTGCAGATCTTCAAGCTTCAAGGCCACCAAGACCATCTAACTCTTCTACCATGTTGATTTGTGCTTGAATGAGTCTTAGCCGCTTAGAAAACTTACTATTACACAACAAACTTATCTTGTTTTTACCATCTCCTTACATATTTATACTACTAGGTTTTAGGTTAATTGTCATTTGTCGTAAACCACAAAATATTACTGAGCCCATTACACATAATTGGGCCTAATTGATTACATAGCCTTAATGGCTTTCTTTGCTTCACCTTCTTCTTCTCCCTACGATCTTCTTCTCCTTCCTTTGTCTCTTCTTCTTCCTTCTTCTACATATGCTTATGAATCTCTCTGCTCCTAATCACCTCAGCATCTTCTTCCTTCATTGTCTCTTGTTCCTTATTGAGCAAATGATCAACTTCCAACACATCGGGCCTCTCCTTTATGGACCATCGGTTTATTCATTTCTCCAACTCCTAAACTTATCTTCTCTAATCACTTGAAAATATTAGTAACTTGTCTTTTGCGGTTTTTTTTCTTTTAATCACTGATATTTTATATATATATATATGCTTTGATGTACAGATAGCTTGTCGGATCTATGTTTTTGAGTGAATAAGAACAAGTTTTGGATGACAACATACACATGGAGTTAAGTTAGTAATTATGGTTCATAGTGTTTGATCTTTGTTCATAGGTTAGATGGAAACTATCTTGATGGGTTATAGATTTGAAGTCTTCTATATTCTTCGGTAAATTTGAAGTCTAATACGCTTGAGTCTAATAATAATCAGTTTGTTAGCTTGTCTGCGAATTGAACTTTCATCGGTTAATGATAGTTTTCATGCGTCACAAGTCATTAAATTCATGGTAGTACATTTACTTTATGCTGTTTTGTAATTTAAATCTGACTTACTTGCACATAATTTTAGAACGAGCAATCAGACACAACCAAATCGATATGTGTTTTTTTTATTTATTTTTATCACGATCTAGATCTTATAAAAGTTTAGTTTGCAATGGAGCAATAATATTAGTATTTGTGGCAAAGTTAGCTGTCTTTTTCACTTTCTTCCAAATGTGGTCTTTGAAAATTTTATAGTGCTCCACTTGTTTGCTTGAAAATTATTAGTTCAATTTTTTTTTTTTTGCTGTTTTAGTTGTTATTTTGTTCCGTCAGACCTTTTCTTTTTATAAATTTGTTTCTTATGTCACAGACTCCAGACTAAGACGATAATCGTAAGAGCTTTTTTATGACATCACTCATTTTTCAAACTTTGGGTTGTTAAATATGTTAGTCTCTTTACTTACAAAGCCCTTCATAAAAAAAATTTGTAGCTATGGATGCTTAACGTGATAACGTCAGCCACTTTTACATATTTTTACTACGAATACTGTACTGTAGCATTTAATAATTTTATTAAATGACCCAATCATATTTTTTCATTTAATTTGTTTATTTGGTATATTAGTATATTCTTGTGAATTTGATCAAACCATAGGTTCTTGAGACAGAGATATAAACAATTAAAGCAAGACCCATTGAATTCTTGCTGGAGATCGATGTTGTGATCATGAGTAGCTAGCCTAAAAGTATATATTTGCTAACTTTTTGATCTGAGCCGGAAAAAAAAAACATCAATTTGCAGTTAAAAGGAAGCAGTGGCTAATGTAAAATGTAACTTGGACATGAAACTAAAGACAATCAGAGGAAACAGTCAGTGGTTTAAAGAACCCCATGCAACCAGAGCAGACTGCTTAATTATAAGTTCTTAAAACTTTATTTCATTGGAGCAGGCATATAATATAACACATCTCTTAACAATGGTTATCAACAAAGATTAAAACCAAATTCTGGTTATGAGATTTCTCGATCACCATTCACCAAGACAAGTTGTTACCGACAAATATTATCTAAAGATAGAACAAAAGCAATTTCAAACAACTTTTAAAAAGAAAAAAAATATATACTGGAATATAACTTTCTTATATTCATTATGATTAAATATTCTTCGGAAGATAAATTTTCAAATAAACAAAACAGTGAGAGTTTACAAATGGATTGTTCTTACATAATCCATACAAATTTTGAATATAAAACACATAAGAAAACAACAAAGTCCCCGGGTTTCATGTTCCACCGTCAAAGTAAAGGTAATAACACCCTTTCTTTAAATATCTCACTTCAGCTTTCTCTCTCTCTCCATTTACAATGACTTACACTATGTCGAGACAAGTCAAAATCGATCTCTGGCTGGAGAAGAAGGACAAAGAGAAAGAGAAATACCCAAAAAACAAAGAAACCATTAAGTTGATAATTCTCACTCTGCTTCTCTTCTGCTCCGTTTGTTTCCTCTTCCTAATTCTCCATTTCCCCTTCCCAACAGAGTTCACAGCCTCACTCCCACGCACGTGCCACCACAATTTCACCGTCTACGTCTACGATCTTCCCAATGAGTTCAACATCGGCCTCCTCCAAAACTGCCGGCACTTGAACATCTACACCAACATGTGTCCGCATGTCTCCAACAACGGCCTCGGTCAGCCTCTCCACCGCAGCGGAAGAACATCGTGGTTCGCTACGCACCAGTTCATAGCCGAGATGATCTTCCACGCGCGTGTGGAGAACCACCCGTGCCGCACGCGGAATCCACACAATGCGGACATCTTCTACGTCCCTTTCTACGGTGGCCTCTACGCTTCAAGCGTGTTTCGAGAACCGAACCTGACCAAACGCGACGAGCTAGCTGTCAGATTAGTCGACTACATTAGTGATCAACGGTGGTGGAGGAGAAGTAACGGCCGTGATCATTTCTTGGCCATAGGGAGGACAGCTTGGGATTTCATGCGCTCCTCTGACACTGACTTTGGAGCAAACATCCTCATGCAAATGCCACGTGTCATGAACATGTCGGTGCTGACCGTGGAGAGGCAGCCTTGGAAAGGTGACAATCACTTTGGTATACCGTATCCTTCTTATTTTCATCCGTACACGTCAGCAGAGATGGTGACGTGGCAAAACAAGATGAGAAGAGTCGAGAGACCAAACTTGTTTAGTTTTGTCGGTGGGCCGAGGAAAGGGTTGGAGAAAGCCGCCATTAGAGACGAGCTGATCAGACAATGCGCCAAGTCAAGCCATTGTGAGCTTCTCAAGTGTGAAAATGGAGGGTCCAGGTTTTTTTCTCTTTACTCCTCTTTTTTAATACGTTTTCGCATTTAAGTATTATTTAATACAGCGACCACAATTTTCATATGGGGGGGGGGGGTCCATAATAATTAGACAGTATTTAGCTTTTATTGACAACTACTGCCACATTTGGTAACTTTATTACATTTTCATTGGTTAACACTTAACACTCTCTCAACTTATTTGACTAAGAGTTGTAACAATAATTCAACTAGGGGACTTGGTTGTTACACTGTATTTTGAGTGCTTTGTGTCTCCATTTTTTGTCTTAAATGTTTTAACCTTGATTATTTGGTCAATCTAGGTGCCACGACCCAATGACGGTATTAGGAGTAATGTCTCGGTCACGGTTTTGCCTACAAGCACCAGGGGACTCATTCACGCGCAGATCAACATTTGATGCGATATTAGCTGGGTGCATACCCGTATTTTTTTCACCCCACACGATGTATACACAGTACATGTGGTATCTTCCGGACGATAAAAGAAGTTACTCAGTGTTCATGGACGAAAAGAACAGCACTCAAATAGAACAAGAGCTCTTGAGGATCTCGGAGAGTGAGGTTGTTCAAATGAGGGAAACAGTCATCGATTTGATCCCGAGACTGACTTATGCGCACCCAAACGCTACGAACTATGATTTGCCGGATGCGGTTGATGTAGCTTTAGAGGCACTAGCTAAACAAGCAAGGGCCAAAGTTATGGTTTCATTCTAAGCCATATATACCCTTGTGTATTTTCAGATGTAATTAATCCCAAAGAATAAAGAATTGTAGTGGCCAGGGATCACGCCAAGCAACTATTGTCGGTGGTTATATTTTCATCTACATCACCTTCCTGCTGCACTGTGGGATCTGTGACTTTATCTGCTGCTCCAAGAAGTATCAACATTGGCAATATCTTAGACAATTCACAATTATGCATTTGTCTATGATTTAAAACATTCCGTTATGTATTTGATTCAACAACTGGCGACCTTATCAACTTGCTTCTCGATGTCTCTTATCACATCGCAAGTTACAAAAGCGATTTTTGGACACGTTTGGTAATCGTAGCCAACTCACATTGTAGTCTGGTATTCACAGTGAACAAAAACATCAAAGAGGAAAGTGGGTATCGAGACTACTACAATTACAATTACTTGAGATTGTATAACTTTTGGATAATTCGCCAGAAAAATAGCCCATGACTACTTTAGAGGGCTCAAGCCCAATTTAGAATAAAAAGTTATCTTTTCTTGAATATCTTATAGTATATAATATAAGTATGTACTTGGGCCTTCTACATAAAAATGCATGGACTATTTGGACCAAGAAAATCAAACTTTTTTTATAATATAGTACTAATCTGTTTGACAAAAAATATATATATATATTACTAATCTATTATTAAATAACACTTTGCAAGAACATATTATAATTAATGCCCTTAATTTGTTTTTATTAATTTATGTATTCAAAACTAATATTTTAATAAATACCTCAGTGCTATGAAAATTGTTTTCGTTTCAAAATATTAAAATTATAAGAATTTTTGATGTTGCGTTTAACTAAGTTCGCTAACTAATCATTGATATTTGTCATATGAAATCATTGACATTTGTTAACAACATAATCAAATAACCGGGATTAATACAACCAATATAATGTAGTTTTCAGATATTTGCAGCCAAATTCATAAGTGATTTTATAGCAGTATTTTCTATTAAAATTCGTGTAGTTTTCATCCAAAATTCAACGAGAACTATATGAGAATATGGTGCTTAGTGTTACTGTTTACTTGAGTTGAAAATACAATTAAATAGGAAAATGATTAATTAAAACTACGCTGTACTTTTTTGTTTGAGTCTCAATACAGTTTGTTTAGGGACAAACGTGTGGGAGAGGCAGAGCATGGCAGCATGTGGAGCTCAAATTGCAGAGAAGTTTAAACTATGTTTGTATATCACACTCTATTAAAAAATTATATAAATTTTACAATTTAATGGACATCATCATAATGTTGTGTTTCCCTTGTTAACATTTGAAGAATATATAATTTGAGTTTCGTTTTTTTACAACATTTTTGTTTTGTCTCATCTATTTGTTACGTCACGACTAGGTACCTAAACCTCGTTCTCAGCTTTAATAAATTACAAAACCCGACATATCGTTCCATTCAACTTAATTTATACTACATCTACATGGCAGCATGTCGTATATAGATGGTACTATATCATATTATCTATATTGAAGCACCTTGTCGTTTATTTTAGCGTGCAACAAAGGTTTGGTAGAGTTCAAAAATATAGTCGTCATGCTATTTTCAATAAACTAAAAACTGGATTAATTTTTCGGGATACCACTTAATTATTGCCAAGTTTAAGTTTAACTTGGTTTCGTCATATCACCACAAAAGATCGACGTATACGTATAGGTATAGTGCATATCACATATTGGATCGAATGTAATTAATTTGATGTCTTTTATGTTGAGTTGTAAATTACGGACGATGAATGTTAATCGACTTCAACCGGTTTGGTCAACATAGGGGTTGGAACGGGGTGATTGTGTCCCCCGACAAAGTCTTAACTCTTAACTTAAGATGTTCTACCAATATTTATCGTGCATTCTCATATTGTGGATGACCATTTCACTAAGCATGCAATTCATTGTTTATGCATATAATGTGGTGCATGCATAGTTCGGGAAGATAATTTCTGATCGCATTAAAAGTTTTAGCTAGTCCTTTTTTTTTAAAGGGTACTAAATGAATATCTAGAAAATCAATTTATTTGTAAATAATTTTTAACATATACTGTATGTGATTCATTATTTGACAAAAGTGTGTGTGTGTGTGTGTGATAAATTGTAGTGAGGGTTTTTTAACTTTCCGAAAAAACAAACTTGATTTTTCGGACAAAGATTAACCCACATCCGGAATTATGTCGAGTATGTCCACATACAAAATATTACGTTGTAAAATTCAATTTTATATAACTACAGAAAAATCTCACATCACAGTTCAAATTAATTTTAAGCATATGTAAATGGCATGATTCGGTCTTTGACTACTACTTTTATTTAGACCAATTTGTTTGTTTTCTACATTGTATATTGATTGGATATATGTTCAAGTCGTTAATTGAATATGAAACCGATAAACCTTTGTCGAAATTAAAAGTGACTTATTATATTCTTTTCCCTTTTTTGACTTGGAAATTAAAGTCAGCTATATACTATTCAGTTTTATATAATTCGAGTTGTATCAGTTGGCTGACTATTATTTAATATACGTAATGATTATTCTATAAGTTCAGTTCTAGCGGTATACTTTTTTTGGACGTATAGTGTTTAACTATTATTATCCTTTAATTATATTAAAACGAAGTTAAGGACTAAATTAATCTATTTTCCATAAGAGACAAGACCTACGGCACTTGGATCATGATTAGAGCAACAGGTTTAACATTAATTAGATACAGATACACCTTTGTCCAAAAAAAAAAAATACAGATACAATACAGGTCCGGATGATGAATGAACCGTTGAGTTGTGCAGAAGCCAAGTGGAGGCTTTGTCTAATTTTTTCTTTGTCGTCTATTTCTCAAGTTTTCTAATTATAAGGATTCTTTCTGATAATTAATTTTTCACCATTAATAGTCTCTAATAAATAATAAAAAGCTAGTTATAATCCGACGGTGGAAGATTTCTCTAAGAAAATAATTATCATTATTTTATATCATTTACATTATAATTGAATCATGTTAAAAACAAAAAATTGATACGTGCATATCCATATAGTACGTACGTATGTCCTTTCATAATTGTTTTTTTTTTGTTTTTCCCAAATCTCCCGTGATTATTAACTCAAATAATTCACATATGACCATCAATAAAAACCCGTGTGGATCTAGACACGCATGTGTGCATACAAATATAACCCTCATGTCTATATTTTAACCATAGAGTAATCTCTCACATACATACATTTACATATTGTAATTTATGTATCCATTTGAATCTGTGACTGTGACATGAAGAAGACCCAGTTTGGACCATTATTTCATATCATCTGACTAGAAAACATTTTGTATCTTAGTGTAGTTGTATTTCGTGTCGGTTATATATCTTATTATAATTGATGATAATGTGGGTGAAAGGGAAAGTTTTAATTAGTTAAATAAATGGATAGGAAAACCTGATTAGCATTAAGAAATATTATAATTTCTCTCGTATTGGATTAGAGAAGCCATTGACTTTGCATAAACATTGGTATACAATTGATAAAATACTTTTAAAAAATTAAATAATATATTTAATACTTAATCCACAAGGAGTAGCTAGCTAGACGATAGCATACATCAACATCATAAGCCTACGACCAAAAAACAAAAGGAACCATCTTGCTTCAACGTAAGCACGTATAGATTATTCTCATCGGTTATGTCTTCGTTGCATAGAATAAGCTTAATAACGAGTTTCGCAGAAAGAGGCCGTTCAAATGTGTGGTACGTACGTCATTATCAAGAAAAGAAACAAATGTGCATTACGCATTCTTAAAAGTGGACTAGTCAGATGTTTGTCCGAGGAGATAAATAAAAATTGTGAAAAGATGAATTGTGTAGTACGTAGGAAGAATACAACAGCATGCAGTAGTCAAGTGTTTTTTAACGATAAAACTTCAAATCACACACATCGTAAAGCTAGGTAGGTCCGAGGTTGTTCATAGTCCGGATGCTCTATATGCACATGTTGATTGTTTATCATCGTGGATTGATATATAGCACGGTTCAATAACTTCAAAGAGATATTGTATATTTGATGAACTGCGCAATCCATTCACGGTTTTGCTATATCAACCCGAGTTTCTAGTACCATATACATAAGAACGTTATCGAATAAGACGATGATGTTTCCATCTAATGCGAATGTGAATTTAATTTCAATGTCATTTTTGAAGGAGAACTAAGCACAAGTTAGATTGAATAGTCATATGACATGTTTTAAAACTTGTTACAAACATATATTGGTGTTGGTGTCAAATCGTACACATACATTTGGTCTAAGAAAAATCTAATATAACCAAAGTCAGAGATAGTAAGACTCTTTACTGTAAGAGTAAATGCCATAATCACCGGGAGCATTATGCGAGCTCTCATGAAGGATGTTTCATCATAAACACGATCGTTTAACATTCTATTCCGGACCTCAACATCCACTTTCAATTTAGAGAAAAGAGAAATAGGATTGCTTATAAGTTAATAGTAGATGATGATTATTATATGTGCATATAGAGTTTAAACAAAGAGGAAAAAAAAATCACAATCAAGAAGAGAAGCATGTGATGTTTTTGTAGTTCTCACAAATCGCAATAACCCCAATAAATCATCCCACGCGTCTCTCTTTTACCTCACCCTTCTTCACTTGTTTTCCTCTCCCATTCTCTCCTTAGTCCTCACACTTCCAAAGACACGTGGCATCAGTGTTCTTAAAAAAACCAAAGCTATAATTCCTTCTTTTGCCATTTGGATGATCTATCTATTTTTGTCCTTTCTTTCCTATTTTCAATGATAAACAAAAAAAACACATTTGTGTGTTACAAAAAAAATAAATAATGATGGGAAACACATTGAAAACCCAACAAAAACAAAAAACAAACTCTCTTTTCTTTTTTTTTTTCCTTAAAAAATGTCAGGAAAAAAACAAAGGTTGTATATAACCTGAAAACAGTGATGTTTTTCTTTTTTTTTTTTTCTTTCATTTCATCGGTATGTCTTTGTTAATCTCTAGGTTATATCATCACGTCTATAGATTTTTTAAACAAATGGTTCTTTAAAAAATCATAGACAGAAAAAAAAAAAACTCTCTCTTTGTTGTTTCTTAATCATGCAACTAAGCTATTCCAACAATTTCTATCTCAATTTTCACGATTTATTTCTCCTTTAAAACCCTCTCCCAAACCCACAAGTAGTGGTGATACATTACAGGTCAGCCACCTCCATTGAAGTGAAGAAGCTCTCTCTTACCCCCAAACCCAAGAGAGAGAGAGAGTAGTGTGGTGCATCGTTACAAAAAACACAACACACAAAAAAAAAAAAGAACCGTACGAAACCATTTTTTTGTTTTGTCTCTTTCCGTGTTGTTGTTGTTTAGCTAATGACAGAACTCAACTTCCTCCTCCAAACAACAATCTCCGATCGTCTCATCACCACCACCACGAGAACAACGTCACCGCCGTCTTTCTCATCATCACATTCTTCTTCTTCTTCTCGCATCATCTCTTTCACCAAACGAAGACGAAAACACCAACCTTTAGTAGTATCCATACGCATGGAGGATCAGTACTACTACTCACGGCCAAAAGACAAAGTCGTCGTCATTTTAGGAGCAACCGGCGCCGGAAAATCGAAACTTTCCGTCGATCTCGCCACTCGTTTCCCTTCAGAGATCATTAACTCTGACAAAATCCAAGTCTACGAAGGCTTAGAGATCACAACCAATCAGATTACGTTACAAGACCGTCGCGGCGTCCCTCACCATCTCCTCGGTTACCTCGACCCCGAACACGGCGAGCTCACCGCTGCGGAGTTCCGCTCCGCCGCTTCGAACGCCGTCGAAGACATAACATCTCGTCGAAAGCTCCCGATCATCGCCGGTGGATCTAACTCATTCGTCCACGCACTCTTATCTCAACGGTTCGACCCAAAGATCGATCCTTTCTCATCCGGGTCGGGTTTAATCTCCTCAGATTTGCGTTACGAGTGTTGCTTCATCTGGGTCGATGTATCGGAGACTGTGCTCTACGAGTATCTACTCAAACGGGTCGACGAAATGATGGATTCGGGTATGTTCGAAGAGCTATCCGGGTTTTACGACCCGGTTAAATCCGGTTTAGAACCCCGGTTAGGGATTCGGAAAGCTATAGGTGTACCGGAGTTCGACGGTTACTTCAAAGAGTATCCACCGGGGACGACGATAAAGTGGGATGATGCTTTGAGAAAAGCGGCGTACGATAAGGCGGTTGATGATATCAAAAGGAACACGTGGACGTTAGCGAAGAGACAGATAGAGAAGATTGAGATGCTAAAAGACGCCGGATGGGAGATAGAGAGAGTTGATGCGACGGCGTCGTTTCAAGAGGTTATGAAGATGAGTACGTCGTCGTCGTCGTCGTCGGAGAAGAAGACGAAGAAGTGGAGAGAGGTATGGGAAGAGCAAGTGTTGGAGCCAAGCGTAAAGATTGTGAAGCGGCTGTTGGTGGAAGATTAGGTTTTTTTTTTTTTTTTTTTTTTTTTGCCAGCCATTTTACAGCTCATTTTTGGAAACTAATTTTTTTGGTCATGTAATAAAAAAGTTAAATGCAAAAAATGACAAAAAAAAAAAAAAAAAAAAAAAGACATTTTTTTGTTGTTGTTGTTGTTGTTGTTTTGTTGGGAAAACATGATACATATGATCTCCTTCTCCGCCATTTTTGGTATTTAAAAACCTCAATTGATGGGAAAAACAAAGAAAAAAAAGCTAGAAAAGGTTTGTTGTTTTTTTCTCTAATGTGTACCATTTTTTCAAAAGTATATTATTTTGAATTAAAGTTTTTGATCTTTAGGAAAATTAGGAGATTCTTGTTTGTTGTAGTAGTATGCATAAATGTTGTGTGTGTATAGAGAAGAAAGCAACGGCATGGAGAGAGAGAGAGAGAGAGTTTGTATTTAGCGTCAGAACAAAAAAGACCTTTTTTTTGTTATTGTCATTGTTTGTGGACCTCAATCAGTCTCAAACCAGCTTAACCAATCTTGAGTTTTAGTCTAAGATTACAATTATTTTCGTTGTTACTTCGATTAGAAAAGTTCTTCATATTGACTCAACTTGATCTTCCATATGAGTTGTTATTGTATTTATATAGTTTTAGCAAATACTTGATCAAATTTAATCTTACATTATATGAAAATGAAATTTAGAAATGATACAATGGTTTTAATCTAGAACTTAAACATAAAATTAGCCATTATAAAAATATTTTGTAGACTGAAGGTCATCATCAAATGTAGCTTACATAAACCTTGCGTACGTAGGATGCTTAAACGGTATATATGATGCTTGATCGTTAATGTATGGAAGTCGAGCTATTTTTTCCAAGTTTTGTCTGTTTTTGTATTATGTTTACTTTTTGGATTATATCAGAATGTTGCAACCTGAGCGGCAAGGAGTTTTCGGATTCAGACAGCCCACGAACTTAGTTGAAGTCAGATATGACAACTAATACTTAATCAAAACGAAATCCTCCAAAATCTTAAAAGACAATCTTAGATAGATTTTATTCGACTAGTTTTTCAATGATCTCTGTAATGATTTGTTTGGACTTATAAAGTTTTAAAGCCTTCTTTTTTTGGTCCAAGTTATTATAAAAGTATTTTAGGTTCAATTAAGTCTTCATTATAACAGACATAACGAGCTGATATGGATTCTTATACAACTTCCACACGATATTTTGTTCCATATCTAGTTAGCCATGGATCTATAAGCTCTCGTCACAAGATATATATTGATTCTTAAGTTTTTAGTGCATGCACCACGTATAAACAATTCGTAACTAAAAAATAAGATATAGAGAAGAGACTTTGTAATACAAAGATCATGGTTCGTGAATATTACACGTGGTTTAGGACCAAGAACTTTAAACTCGTCATACTTTTGTGTTCGAATGCATCGTGTGTTTAGTCAATGTTACGAAAAATAAATTCTTTTACGAGAAAAACATGGTCATGTGGATAGGTCAATGTTATATGTCGGACAATTTAACAAAACTTGGATAGTCAATGTTATATGTAAATGTACGTACCATTCCAATACAAAGTAAAATATCAATAATGTTTCCATCGATCTCTATCACTCATTTATTATTCTCTCGTTGTTCTCACCAAGTCACCATTGTTCTTTGCAATTTCATAAAGGTGTCATAATTTGTAACAGTACTTGATCAGAGAGACCAAAGACAATAATATTGGCACGTAAACTCTAGACTGCAGCTGCAGGGGTTGCTATCAAAACTTTTTCACCATTGATATAGGTCTAGTCAACAAAGGCTTTTGTATACAATTATTTCTTTCATTCCAATCTAAGGAATGATATATACATATGTACCTAGCTAACTCATAGATTCCTCCTCTCATGTATAACGGGATGTTAGATTGTGTATTGTCCGTAGTGTAAACTCAGAAGTGGTCCTTTACTCCCATATATTGGATATTTATTTCAATTGCTTTACAAATATATATTAATTTCAATTGACACACACACACACACACATATTTTGTAATGTGAAATTTATTAATCACTAGGTTTTATTGTTTACAAAAGAAAATGCTGCTGAAAAGGATATAAAACTTTTTAAAAAGAGATCGAAATTTTAAAAAGTAGAAAGCCAAACACATTTAAAGTTTTATTTAGAAAGAGATCGAAAATGTAGTTATATGGTGATCCTTGCATAACTCTTATAAATATATTTAGAGATTAGTATGTTTACAAATAAAATTTTAGATGAGAAAATTCGTTGCCCTGAGATATAGAGGATTTCTTGTAACATCTTTAGTTTGACTTACCCCAAATATGGTAAAATGTACTTTAGAACACATATTGCCTAACGGCATTTTAACATTGTTCTTCCAATAACCGGAGCATGTTGTGTAATGCAAGGTTTGTATTAATATTCCCGTCGTGTCACAACCCGTTTTCAAATCCTAGTTTGTGTGTAAATTTTCAGTAATTTATTTGTATTTCTTGCAATGATTGATTTTATGTTTTTTTTTTTGTTTTGCGTTAGTTTATTGTTTTCATTTTTTGGGTGATGGAGGCAATAATGTCATTTCACCGAATAAGCCTATATGAATTCTCGTTTTGGATTCTGAACGACTAGCAATGAAGTCCAAAGGTTTGTGGATCCTATCTTACCAATTAAAGAATAATATAGGAAGTGCTTCCACATATCATATGTAAAGAAAATACGATGGAGTGATAATATGAGATTAACTAACTATAAAAACCACTGGATGGGAGCTAGCATAGTTTGATTGTATATTTGATTTTTTACTTTAAACATTAGTAACACAAAATAAACAAGATAAAAGTTATGGCCGGAGCCAACCTGGGCCTAAACGCTTAGAATTGTTGTATATTCAATCATGAACAGTTTAAAACCCGGATCTATGGAACTGCATATATATATTACGGAAAAATATCTCTATAATTAAAATATAAGTGTCTGATGAGTGATGACATCAAGTGGTTTGCCTGATCTCTCCCATATACTTCCCGAATCTGATTTGAAAGGAAGCTTCTCTTTATCCCCAAATTTGTCTAAATGCATGCAAATGACAGCTTTACATCAATTGAAAGCATATAATTATCAAATTCTATCAGATTACTCGCTCTTTGTTTCATATACAATAAAGTCTATGATCAAAGTACGGGCTTCTTTGTACCTTTTTTCAATGAGTCTCGTGGCCTTTTTTTTTTTTTTTTTTTTTTTTAAATTCAAATATTCTTTGTACATGTCTGCATGTTTGATAAAGTCAAACTTAAAAAGTCAAAACACTTAATTATGTCAAGAACTAAAAGTCAAACTTTCAACACATGCTATATAACAAATAAATTTATTGACGAATACAACAGCAAACGATTGAACCCAGAATCTAACAGCAAACTCAACAAATCAGAAACAATTTTAGCTACCGCAAGGTCATAATCCAATCTTAGTTGAAAATCTGTGTTATCACTCAAAATTACCATCACTTATTATTTAAAATAAAGTTTTTTTTATAAAAATAATACTATTTACAAATCTGAATACACACATGTTTTTAACTTTTTAAAAGCTAATATTCTTTTTTTCCAAAAAGCACAATATGTCTCTTAATTATCTTTTTTTTTTTAATTGAAAATTAGATCTTTGACAAATATTAAAGTTCTACCAACAAATGTGTGAGGATGTTTGTCTTTACTAATTTCGTTGTTAAAAAGTCCACAATGTAGTTGAGAAGATTGTTATCGTTTTAAAAAAAAAATTATGTACCAATTTTGAGTTTGCACTTGTTGTAAACAACCTGAGTATTTTGACTCTTTTAATTGAGCAAGATTTTATAGCCATAAAACTTATAATTTGGAAGATATTTTTACTGCCCTACTCCTATTGATTTTAGTTCCAATTACAGTTATTTTGAAAATAACATCAAAATACCTAATAAGCAGTTTGAAATACGCTCTTTATGTCATCTTTATGATGGTTTTGACTAAATATTTCGTTATTTTCACATAAGAATTTATTTTTGTTACGGTTTTTTTTTGTGTTTTTTTTTTCACATCCAATCTGTCAAAATAGTTCTCTATTTGACCTAAGACCTGACTGTTCATAATCAAATTGACTTGCTTAGTTTTTTTTTGAAAAATCTAGTTGAAAAAGATGTTGCGGATCGTGGCTTGATAGCTCAGATGAAGCTGTGGATAGAGACTAACGAAAAAGGAGGTGTCGCACTGGTGATCACTAGTGACAATAAATTCTTGTCAATGCTTCGGACACTGAAGAGGAGGAGTGGTTTCAGCCCACTCCTAATGTTAACTCCTTATACCCGCACACCCCTAATGGAAAAATTTAAATTGGATCTGAACAGCGAGTGGGTTGACTTACTCAAAGAAGGAGTGTATCAACTTTGCGTTGAGGCAGCAGGTAGATCAGGAGAAGATGCAGGTGATTTTTATGGGGGTGCAGCTGGTATCGGTTTTGGTTTTGTTTTCCAAAACCTGTGAGCTTTGATTTTTAATATAAGAAGAACTTCGATTCACATTTATTTGAATATTATAATTAATATATATAAACTTAATAAAATTTTAAAATATTATGAATATGTGAAATTAAATAATTTAAAATACTAGATAATATGGTTATATAGTAGATGGGTTATAAAGAGTATATGTTGGAATTAATAAAATATCATTAAATTTGTGCTAACACATGTTAAATCCTTATTTTATTATTTGTCAACACTATTAATATTATAATATTTGACATATAAAAATTAAGTTGATTTAACTAAGATTGTGTAAAATAATTAAATCATTAGGAAAAATGTGACTTAATCATAGCGTATAAATGACTTACTATGTATTTAGATCCTTTATTTTTTTGTTATAATAATTAAAAATCAAAATAGAATCTCTAACACTAAACAATATAAACTAAATATAACAAACAAATGGTCATGAAGTATATCGTCTGTTAAAAAATCAATATAAACATTTAGCCGCACAAACGGTTGGAAAATTTAGTTATTATTCTATTTTGAAAATATCCAATATTTAACAAACAAATACAATATAAAATATAAATAATAATAAAAATTATATGCACGCGGTGTACCGCAGGTTAAAATCTAGTTTTATTGGATAATTTTAAAACCCATGCTAACCTTTAATAATTTACATATTTACTGCAATCACACAATCGCGTGATCATTTGGATTAGCCGGATAATTTTCTAACATAAATTTCTCATCACTTAACTTTTTTGACACAACTGCTATCTAAAACATTGCAATGTAGAAAAAAGTACAAATGGTTACTGGTGATGTAATATCAAAATATAAACCGTTGATACCCCAAGCAGATCCAAGGATGGCTATCCATAAAACACAACCAGTCTCAAGCCCATCCACGCCGTAAATCAGTTGAGCTAATGAGATTGTAGCGATAATGACATTTAACGTAAGAAAATAAACATCCCATCTCTACCAAGTGTAACAGTTATAAAACATAGATAGGCTCATCATTAATGACATAATGCATGGCAAGCAAGATGGGTCGACCTTTGAACATAGTGTGTGGTGGATCTGAGAGACCAAAACAACAAACCAGTTTTAAAACGTAAACATACATTGACAAGAACCCAAAGTATCTGAGTAGAAAATAGTTGATACTCATATCATCTTTGTATGCTATCACATAAAGATGACACAAACTGCTTATGACACAAAGAAATATTTATGAGAAAAAGTTAACTGAAAATTGAAACAAAAGAGAACGAAGAGGGTAATAATATGCAGTTATTCTCCTATGATTTTTTTCATAATTGAGAGAAATGGTTGTAATAAACTGATAATGGAGACAATACATATATATGCTCAACCAGTGAGACAATATTTGATTATATAACACTCCAATCAAATATGGAAGTAAAGATTAGAGAATAAACAAATTCATACAAGTGATTAATATTGAAGTAAACAACTATCTATAAAAAAAATCCCTTTTTTTTTATGGTCGTTTTTTCTTCATATTCCTTCACCAATTAGATCTGGCGATGTGTACGACAAAACCGGTAATTGTGTAAGTGGTTGTTCTAATATCGTTTTTTCTTCATCTTTTTTTTTCCTCCGATAATAGAGAGAAATAATAATGACAATGAGGATAATATGTGGCTTTTTCTTTGTGCATTTACTAGATATTCATCCACAGTATATCGCGAGGCAATTTTTTTTTTTTGTCAACCATTGGGCCACAACTGGCCGGTCCATTAGCCAAATTCCTACATTCGTAGGAGCCGGGACTCGATCCCGGGTGTGATGGTGCCTTCTACAAATGGACTTACCTCCTGCCACTGCACTAAGGTCACTTCACCCGCGGAGCTATTTTTTCTATAAAAAATGTAATTTATTTTATAGATTAATTATATAGATAACTAATGTTTAATTTGTATTTTTTAAAAATGTACAACCTTACAAATATAGATATATGAGTTAGTACAGAAATTAGAAAGTATTTTATTAGTAGTATAGAATTCTTTTTTTTTTTTTTTAAAAGGAATTCCTACGTGTACTAAAAGTAGGAATGTTATATCGACCGCTAATACTTAACGATGTATGTTTTGTTCAGATATTTATAGAAAAGTAGATGTTATATTCATAAAATATAAACAAACCAATAAACTAATAATTGACCCGTGGTTCAACCGGTCCGACTAATTGACCCAACAACCCGAAAGACTTCCGATTCACCTTCCGGTCCGGTTTCAAAAATATTGTCGTTTATTAATTAGGCCGATTGTTTAGGAAATATCTATATGGAAAAAATATTGTTTTGTAAAATTGGAAACTTAATATTAATTAAATTAATTATAAACTTAATAATTAATGTTAAATGGAGTGGTTCTGATTGTTTTGGAAATTTTATTAGGATAGAAAATCTTGTTTGCAAAAACCAAAACTTAATATTAATTAATTAAATAAAAACAAATTAATAATTAGTGTTAATGACATGCTTGTAAATATATTGCAACTACATGATTTATTTGCTAAATGTCTCCAAAAATTTATATATAGATTTATGATTTAAACTGAAGTTTCTCATATGCAAAAGAGTACACATAACGAAATCTAGGTTTTAAAATAGTATTGGTGATAAATAGATTTCCTTTTAAATTTTATCCAACTATCATTTTGAAATTATCAGAACGGAATCGTGAAATGACATATCAAAAACAGCCGTTTTATTATTTCAGTGCGCAAGGTTTTTTCGTTGTTTCTTCACAATAAGCAAGTTGGAAAATTGATTAGGTGAAATAAAATAAAAAACATTGCGAATATGTTAATGTCTAACCAAACATCCACACATGTTTTAAATATGTTTTGCCGAAGACAATTGAAGTAAAATTTTTGACCCAAAATATTATCCATTAAGTTTAATTTAGTGAAGACTAATTAACACAACAAAATGAAGTAAACACATTTATTAAAACAGGAAACTGACATGCCTCATCATATTATTCCTCTTGCCCAAAGGAAAATGCTGTTGCTTGAAGCACCTAGAAACTGTTTAATAAATAAGTTAACGTTAATGCATACTCCATTAAAATAACAAAGAAATGTAAGTACAAATTGTAAGGGACAACGAACAGACAAAAAAACAAAGGGCAAGATAAAACAGTACTTGTAGAAGGGAGAGATCCGAGGTATGTAAGAAATTTACAATTGAATAGGCCAAAAAAAAAATTATCGAAAATGGAATCGTTCCCCATAGGAGTAGTAGTACTCCATTAGTTTATTACTTGATTTTTTCTTTCCCGAAGCACAATAATTTGGTTCCATTAAATATGACAGTGCCTAAACAACAATAGCACAGTTAGATCAAAATGTTAGCTACAATGATGCAATAGTGCGCGTGCGGTGTGTTTGCGCGTGATCCTATAATCCCGAGGTCTCAGCTTTTTCAATCTATAATTCAATATTGTGGCACTCCAAGTTTTGGCTCGTGACTTGTTTGCTCCTTTGCTTTGGGTTTCTGAACGTTTTGCTCCTTTGCTTTGGGTTTCTGAACGTACAAATGTGTTTACTTCATCATACCTGATATTTGGGCTCGTCTTTGGGCCTACTACATACCACGATTACTAATAATACCATGTGGACCATTGAAAAATTATAGTTAGAAATTAGAACCCCTTAAAATATAGATATAAATTTATCGTTTTCATCAGAACATGTCTTAAATTGTTTATACACATAACATAATAAACTCACTGAATAGTAGTTTAATCTGCGTATCAAACTCACTGGTTGATGGTTCAGTTAAGCATGTTTAAAGAACAAGAAGAACAACTAGTGAAGATAGTCTTTGACGAGATTCTTGTACTCTTCATCTTTTTGTTTTGAGATATGTGAGTATACTTGTTAATCCTTGCGCATATTTTAATTTGATATTAGCAGACCTTAGATTAATTTCCTTGTCTGAATCATTGAAGTCACACTGCGTGTCGTCAGCCTCTTGAATCAGTTTGTATGTTAAACGACGAGGAAAAGAAGACCGGGACTTGCTTCTTTTTTCAACAGTGTGCTTTATATGAATTTAAATCCAAATAGTTACACAACGACGACTCTAATAATAATTAAGCAGTGAAGAAAAAAACGTTAAACTTTGTTTTAGTCATGTTAATTGACACCAACTATTTTGGTTGGAAACATTAATATATATGTAAAAAGGCCTTTGACTTTTTGATAGACAATTAGTGTTTTACAAGTGTTGGTCGAATCCTCAAGGCAGATGTACGCATTATACTTGTATTTAAATCAGGAAACTGTGAGGAAGAACCCTACTTAGTAGTGACCATACCTTCTTGATTTTGATATCTATAAAATAGATGTACAAATAGGTCGATTGGCCGATAGAGCCAAAAAGTCAAAATCATTCTAAACTCTTTAATATTTTACACTCTCCCAATTGGAAAAGAAAACTCATCTGTTGTTTATTTATTTTCCACCGGTGTATGTATTTAATAGAGAGAACAAAACAATGTCAATGATATAAACTAATAGTCACTATAATACCCATCAATTTGGAGAAGAAAAAATTAGATCAATGGTTTCAGCTGCCAGTAAGTGGGTTTAATTTATTAAACAAAAAAAAAAAAAAAAAAAAAAACAAGACGATAGTTCTGAACATTTAAAAAAATTTCTTATTACGTAAAAGAAGAGAAGTAAAAAGGTTGTTTCAACAATCTCCTTCAGCCAACCTTGCATGGTGGTCATTGTTCACAGCCAGTAATATTCAAAGATGAACAAAAATGAAGAATTATTTTACCAAAATAATATTAAAAATTTATTTCGAAAATAAAATAGAAACTATTGATAAGCAGAATATACCTGAGCCATGGCTACTATTCAAACACAACAGCAGTTCTAATTCAAAACTCTCATCGTATGTAAAGTCAACGGTCAGAATCGTTGGCTCCAAATATAATAAGATTTATTTATAACCACACTTACACGCAAAATGTATAATATCTCTACATATATACTTATTATATCAACCAAGATCGTTTTATTTTCAAAGCCTTCCTTTGATCTTCCATTTTCCATTCTCTTGAGATATATTACTAACCATGATTCCTACTAGACGCCATGAGATCAACGGCTCACGTCCTCCGTCGCTAAAACTCTCCGGAGGATCGCACACCATCAAGAAAACGACCTTGTGTAAGTCTCAGCCACGGCCACATGGACGGGAAGGTCCGGTGATCATCTACGCGCACTCTCCCAAAGTGATCCACACGCGGGCCGAGGACTTCATGGCCTTGGTTCAGAGGCTCACGGGTCTAGAGGATATTATTAGACGGAACAATAATTACAATGTCAGCGAATCATCATCTTCCGTGGTGACGGAAGAGGTTAACGTCGGTGGTGATCATTACACGGCGGAACCGTTTAGCCAGGAGAGAACACAACGACAAAAGCTAGCTGATATGCCATTGTTCACACCGAGCTCGATGACTTTGTTTGGTTCTCCAACTCAACTTGTATACATGTCCCCGAACGGAACCGATTCGTTTTAATTTCACCTTCGGTTTTTAAGTTCAAATAAGACTTTTGATTTATAATATACTTCTATGATGTTGTATTATATGTATAGTTTGTTCATTCGTTTGTTGATAAGTTATTCTACTTAGTCTTGATTAGTTGGTGTAAATGTCACTTATATTCATAAACCAAAAAAAAGATATGTCACTCTGTATTTGGTTGAATTTTAAAACGTACAGTTAGGTTTTTAAAATATTTTCTGTAACGGGGCAGTTTAAAAGAATATATATCAACAAGAATTGTTCCGTGAATCTGATTGATGACACAAGTCGATAAATAAGTTTGCATTAGTGTTGATATCAGAAACAACAAATTAAAAAGATTCAACCGAGAAATATGATCTGGACATACTTTCGGCATAAATCGACAAGAACAACGAAGAACAAGCGAATTGGATTTTGTATTGATTTTTTTTGTTGTATTCAATCAAAAATTACGTATCATTTTCTTTTCCGACTTCGAGTATTTAATCTCAAAACAGCTCTAACTTATCCTAGATCTTCTCCTCTAATCTCGCCTACCATCTTGACCGCGACCTCCTGGCCTCATCCTCGGTTTGACTCCGCCAGACGATCAAATTCTTTTCCCGGGCCCGCGTCGAGCCCATTTGCTGGTCCGGTCAATTCTTCTTATTGGGCTTTCCCTCTGGACTTACGACCCGCGAAACCCAACACCAACAATTAATAAAATATAAATATAAGTGTAACTTAATTAGAATTTGGAAGCTATACAAATAGTAGTATTTTAATTTATTTTCTCTTCTTGCTAATTTTTTCCGCTCTTTTAATTTGGGTTTATCATGATAAAATGTCATCATACGAAAGCTGCTCAATTGTGAAAGAATATTAAACTTTACAAAAAAGATGTCACAAGACTATAATTAATATCGCTACAGAAAGATCAGTCGTCTATCGCTCATCTATATAGAAATTCAAAACTGCTGCAAATTTTTCGTTATTTGAGAAAGATTAAAGAGAAAGACAGCAATTTAGCAAATGACTCTGGGACTGGGGGGTCACGTTGAATTTCTTGTAGCACATCTGCGACCAAGTTTAATTGCAGCTTACATAAGTACCATTTTTTTTTTTTTTTAACAGTTTGGGAGAGCCAACAGGTGGTTAAAAGAAAGTTTCATTTTGACAAATTCCTACATTTTAAATTTCTATTCTGACTTTCATATAGCAAAATTAGTTAAATTATAGTTTTCTGTAAAATTTGATAGACAATTCGTTTTTCTTTTCTAAAAATGATGAGAATGATATGTTCACCTAATCAACTTTGATCAAAAGGGAAGAAAAAAAAAAAACAGAATGATATGTTCACCTCAACAAATTTAAAATTCATCAAAAGGTGAGACTCAGGAGAGACAAATATAACTTGTCCTCATATAATCATCTTGTAATGCGTATAGGGCCTTCTTATTGGCGTATAGGGCCTTCTTATTGAGCCGGATGACTAACAAAAATATATCAAAATATCTCTACGTTCATCATTATAGATCCTAGGCCCGTTATTGACACAGCAATTGTAATTAATTTTGTTTTATTTGATAAAAATAAATAATTCATTCCCACTATGAATTTATTTTTCCCACTTGTATATGTGATTATGTTATTGATTTATTTCTGTTTTGAGTTCCTTAGCTGTTTTGGTCAATGTCCCATATTGAATCAGTTGATACTCTCCAATATTGGTTTCAGTGAAACAAAAGCAAATCTAACTACTTGGTTCATTATAAATTCTATACACATATCATTGATTCATTAGCAAATACGTCTAGTTCCAATCCTCTATACCTACTTACAAGTATTCTTGTATTTGTTTTTGTTTTTCTTAGTCCACAATCTCTATCTACTTTTCTTAGTGACACTAAATAAGTTTCCAGAATAATACATAAATTCATTCTTTCTTCAAATCTTCATTGAATCTTGACTCTTAAGTAATACATGGTCTACTTACATGCAATATTCCAAACAAGAAAATTATTAAGAAGAAAGAGACAAGAGTAACTTAATGAGATGGAGTAACCATAAGCCTTTTTAACTTGGTCAACTAGTTGGCCATCTATTTTCTGGCAATCTCATGGATTACAAAAATGGTTCATGTATTTATTTTAATTTTTGGTCAAACAATTGCACCTAACTGGTTTAACATTAATGGGTATTCTAAAATATTATTGTCAAAAACTTTTAATGTGTGTAGTGTCTTTTTCTAGAGGTATCACTTTTGTAAACATAAATTAACAACTACTAATATATCATTACTTTCATATAAACACTAAACATTCGAGAGTTTTCTTTCATAGTTTTAAAAGCAATCAGGTGTAACTAAAATGTAAAACTAAAGCCTATCTTGTTAAATGCTTGAAGAGAGAGTTGTTTGCGTGAAAATGTGAACCACACGAATAAAAGAGACGTGACTTCCAAAATCAAAGAACTCTTCAATCCAATGCGGTCAAAGTCTCTCGTACATAAACTGTTTTCATTCGCCTAATGTATTTAGATCAACACGTTCCTGTCTCCATACGAATAAAATAAAAGTCTACAAAGAGTGATGTATTAAAAGTTCATAACCACATAAAAGTAATAGTGCCTTTTATTGAAAAGTTTCTAATAAGTTAGTCTAGTTGACCTTATGAAACAAATTTGTAAATTAGATGTTGGCTAAAGTTTGATTGTTCCGCGCATTTAGTTGACAGCAAAATGAGTTTAGCAAAATAAAAACTCACCCAACTGGGTTAATCGACCAACCACCGTATGTATAGTTTTGATCGACTGAGGCATAAGATTTTTGTCCGAAAGAACGGTTTTGATATGATACCTCTCTTGTGACAATATCTCCACCAAGAACATTCCACTTATGATGATAAAATTAGGGCATGTCATTCCATCATTGATATTGTGCTCTATTAACTCAGATTTGAGAACATCAGTACATTGACAAGATTTTCTAACATAAAGTTTGACAAATATTTGAATAAAAAGTTAAGTATAACTAAATGATATTGATACATCCTCCTACCAAGTCAGAATTGAAAAAAAAAAAAAAAGTTAATTATTTTTGTTGACTATACAACACCTAAATAAAGCTATGAATTTATTTTTTCATAACTAATACACATTTGTCACACTTCCCTCTCATAATATCTCTAAAACATCTATTTTCATTTAAAAAGTTATTATTAAATTTATAAATTAACACATGCAATAAACTAAAAAATTAGTATCCTCTGATTGAGTTTATCTTTTAAAATTTTATTTATTTGTACTACTTTTGTTTTTTTCTCTCTTTGTGGTTTCTGACTTTATGTCTTATTCTAATCTCATCACATCAAAATTCGCAACCGGCCACATTGGCTAGTGGCAACGCATAGAGCCAGAGAACAAGTGAACTAGAAACCGACCAAAACACACACGAACACTTTATTAATCTTGAGGCTGATGTTTAATCATTCATTCAATCGAACTTAGAAATTTTTAAGATAAAACAATTCCAAGAGGAAAGCAAACAGACAAAGTTATTTACAAAATGTTGCAATCGTTTCTCGTTTTACACTTTTGCATTTGAATCTTTCAAACTTTTGAGACAAAACCGTCCCACCACTTTAAACCTTATTTTAATCGCATCCTTCTCGTCAACCGAATCCATCATCCCGAGATAATGACGTCCGCGTCCCACCATGTCTCAGCCTCACACTCCGTCAACACGCCGTTAAACTTCCTCAAATCTCCCACCGCGATTTCTCCGCTAACATCATCCCTGACGTACACTTTCTCCACTCCGCCGGCGTCAATCCCGATAATATTCCCTAACAACCTCCCCGGCTGCCTCCACTCCGCAAGCAACGCCGGCATCTTAAAACCGGCGCGTAGATCACACGCCTTCACTTTAACGGCGTCGACACCGTTCTTCTCCGCCGCAAGAAAAACTTGCGACGATGTTAAGCTACAATTCTTGAGAAACGTAGCCACAACATTCTCGTGATCATCATCATCATCATCATCATCACCACCGTCGATATCTAAATGATCCCAAAGCTTCACAACACCACTCGAACCAATCCCACCAAGATCAGGCCACGAGAACAAATCTCCAAAACTACCACTACACCTCTGCCTCATCCACGTGCGTTCACCACCATCAACGTCGTTATAATAATCAGATCCTCTCACGCGGAAACATCCGTTGACCCGGCTAAAGATCGAGTCAACATCCTCATCTTCTTCGTCATCTTCCTCCTCTTCCTCTTCATCTTCATCGTCCGAGGACGCCGTAGACGAACAAGAAACATCGGAATCGCTATCGTAATCATCAAAAAGCGTTGGTGAAGAGACAGAGACATCTATATTTTTTCGTAACCTAACAACTAAACTGTTGAGTTTACTAACAAAGTTGGTGAAATAAGCTAGAAACGCTATAATCAAAGCTCCCCATTTCCAGAACCCGTAAGCTTGGTGTAGCTTTCCGATTCCGGAAACAGCAACAGATCGAGAAAGAAACGAAGGATCGTTAATCGAGTTTATGCCAACTTCGAAATCTCTTATTCTATTAATCACCGGCACCTCCATTATAGGGTTGTATTTTTTTTTTTCTTGTTACAAGAGATAAAAGAAAAATAAAAATAGAGTTTTGCGAGCGAGAGAGAAAAAAAGAGAGAAGAGAGAGAGATTAAGGATGCAGAGGCTTTGCTTAAAGGCTTTAAAAAGACCAAAGTGAAGAGTTAAACTACAGACGTGTCGGAGATCTAGTGGGTGAAGATGAGAGTTTTATGGCAACACGTAGGATAAAAAAGAGAGATAAGATTACAAATGAGTCAGCTTTCTGACAGATGTATTCTCTGTGTCTGTAACTATCTGACGACCACAATAAATAAATTGTTTTTTTTTGTTAAAGTAAAATAGTAAATAATTGTTTTTTTGTTTTTGTTTTGTTTTGGGTGTTATTATTATTATCAATTCATCGTAAATATTTGTAAGTGGTTTGAACCACCTACCACAATATTTTGTTCACAATTATTGAAATAAGGTTTAGATTTGAGGCGTCCATAATAATTTTGTTGGTGGTTACTTTGTGAAGCGGATCATTGATGAGAAAAAGATTGTTATTTTTTTTTTTTCTTTCTGTTTTTGTTTTTGTTTAAGAATAATACAATATATATAGACAACTCATAGCCAGTTTAACAATCAATTTGACAACTCATAATATACAACTTTTTCTAGATTCACATTTATTTTCTTATTATTTAAAGGGAACTTTATAATAATTTTTTAACAAAAAAAAGTTTATAATAATTTCATGAATTTTTTTTTTACATATATACTTCAAAAAAGCTTTAGAAATGAAGGATTTTGACTATGATTTATATAATTGATTTTCTCTTTAAATTTTGGTCAAATTTACATATTTGGATGTGAGTTTTGGGACAGACAAGTATAATTTTTTGGGAAAATAGTTTGTATATTCATGAATGAATCCTTAAATAACACAGAAAAGGCAAAGGTGCTAGAAGAAACTCATTCGTGAGTTGTGACAATTTGCAATGTTAGGAACAACGACATGTTCACCACAGACTTGGTGCCACGTGTTGTAGACTCCTGATTCCTGAATGAACACGAAAAAAGGGACAATAAATGCGTTAATAGGCTATAGATTCCCACCAGAATTACCTGGAGTTAGATTTGGTCTAAATCACAATAAACGTTTTTCTGGTTAGATGCACGCCACGATTACGTCTATGACAAGGCACAATCAGACTGAATCTTACTAAGAAAGAGGCTTATCAATCCGGTTACGTTTCTGTTTTTTACTCAAAAACAACTTGTGTGTTCTACAATAGTCTTCAAAGCAAATCTAACTTGTTTAGTTTTCTTGGTGAAAATTTGGCTTTTCTCGGATTGTGTAAGATTTTAGTGCAATATGTATTTTGAACGTTAAGAAGTATCATTTCATCAACTATTTAACAATGATTATGTATTGTATATGCGAAAAGTTAAATTGAAAATCCAAAACCAGACTTGTTTTTAAATAGAAAACAATGCTAAAACAAACACTTACTTAATTCGACTATTAATGAGTAATATCTTAAGTAGTACTTAGTATATTGTTTTCAAACAAAAAATCATGTTAATTGTTTTCAAACAAAAAATCATGTTAATACGTATTGCCAAAGATTAATCTGTGTTTAAGATTTACTTTATATTTATTGGAAGGAAAAAAAAAAATCTCCTACAAAATGGTGATGATGTTATCACAATGATGTGCTGATGGTGATTGTGATTATCATGCATAAAAAAGGAAAAGTTAAGTTAGGAAGTATGTTGGACAGTGAAAGAAAGTGCAAGTAAGTCACCTATTAGAATAGTTATCTACTAGAATATGTAAAATGATTATATGATTTGGATAGGAACAGTCGAACAGATTAATAAACGAATGGTTTTAATGAAAGCTGATTTGACAACCGGGAAAAGTTTAAGATTTGGGCCAATCAGGTTCAAAAGGAGGCTTAGACTTCAACGATCCAATTTGTAGCCCAGAAATTGACTCCCCCAACCAAACGTAAACAAACACATGTCATCAATAGTCTGAAAAATAGCCTATACAAAGTATACTGTTCGAGAAAACCAACTCGAACTAAGCATGGCCTATATCAACAATTCAACACTAAGGGCCCTTTGTATATGGATGTTTGCATCAGATATTAATCTAAGCTAATCACTAAGTTTTTGTTTCTTTAATTTAATATAACTATTCATCTCAAAAGCCTAGTGAACTCCAACGGCTCATCAAATAGTATATCTTATCAAGATTGTGAGCTTCTTCTAATGGAACGTAAATCCTTGTTTATCACTGATTCTATATGCCTAGTTGTAATTATGGTTGTATTTACAACTTCTTGAACGTCTTTCACAGCCTCACATTTTAACAAATCCAGAAAAAGTCGTCTATCGAGAATATGCACTTATACCAAAATGAAAGAAAAGAACTGGATGCGGCAAAGATAAATTTTAAACAAATAGACACTCAAGTTTGTTAAGCTCATTTTTTCAACAAATCCAGTAGAACAAATTAGCAAACAAGTAACTTAAGCACACTCCTCTAATCAAACATATATACTTCCCTTGATTTACCACTTCGTTTATAGAATCTTCAAAGCCAACCTTGCAGAGAACACCGCAGCACCGACACACAACAACGATAACACAAAAACAGAAAGACAACGCTCCCAATAAGGTCAAACACGATTATAATCAGCTGCACAAACAAACTATCCACGACCAAGTACAACATTGTTATTCTCTTAATATTTTGGGTGTCTGTTTCATCAACATCTTTTTTTTTTGTATACTCCACAACATCATTAATATTATTTTCTTTTAGCGGATATATATCGCCACAAGAAACAAACCCTTAAAATCATAATTTGTTTTTTCTTATAGCAGAAGTGCATTTATTTTGTTATATAGAATATTTTTTTTCTTAGACTTGTTGTCACCACTCACCAATATTCCAAAGTTTCTATTACAATAATAATTCATTCTTTTCTTGACCATCAAATCTCCAAAATTCCCATTTTCCTCAAACTTACTTTTTTCCCTACAAATCTCCACTAAGACGAACAGTACTGTCTCATTCTAAACACAGTAATGTACACGACAAGAATTCTTATAAAAATCTAAGACCAAAAACAAAAAAACACCTGTCTCTCAAGTCTCATCAACTCTCACACTATTTCTTTCTCTTTAAAAAAAAGGGGTAAAAATAAAAAACCAATAGCAAATGATTCTTCCATCTATGCACAATCACATTGATGAAAAAAAAAGAAAAGTAAAAGAGCAAAAACAACATGAGAAAAAGCAAAAGGAATCGAATAAACAAACACTTTATCTTTTTCAAAATCTCATCAATAATGACACAATTTGGAATTCTCATTGGAAACTGCGTCCTGACGGTCCACAAAAATTCCAATTCAAAGCACACACTTTCGAGACAAAGACTTGCTTCAAAAGAATCAAAAGGACAAAGTTTTTTCTTTTATTAGTGTTGCCAAGTTTTTGGATTCTTTTATTTATATGAACCTCACTTGAAAGCAAAGTTTCCACCACATTTCCAAATCCCATGGCTACGTTGCAAAGATTCAAGTTCTTGGGGACACAGTGCGGAGTGGCGGTACAGAGCCCTACACGAAGCCCGAGTCCGAGGACAAGTCCTTTGGTACAGCTTCGACGTAAGAAGACAACCTTAAAGATGCTTTTGAGCCTTGCGTCACCGAGCCGCCGAGAGCAGCAGCCGTTGATTCATCATAACCACAAGGATGTAGCTGGACGCAAACTTAAAGACCTATTCGTCTCTTCGTCTTCTGGAGAGAAAGAAGAAGAAGCAGAAGAAGAAGTGGAGTTAGAGGAGAGACGGAAAGGGAAAACAAAAGAAGAAGTTCTTGCAGCCATGGCAGCTAGATTGAATGCAGCTGCTAGTTTACAATGTGAGTCCACTGACACAACACCTGCTTGGTTCGGATTTAGCAAGCGGCTTCTTCAGAGAGCTTGGCGACCTAAGCTTGGTACTATTCCTGAGTAATGTAACAAAATTTCTTCTCTTTTTCTTATGTGACTTTGGAAACCATTAGTTTCCCATATGAATGAATAAATATGTTTCTTATCTATCTTTATGTTTGAATTCCGAATAAAGATGAACAAAATTTCACATTTTCTCATCATCAAGAAAGAGAAAGGCTAAGCCTTTGTTACCTATTTGTTTCCAAATGGGATTGCTGAACTAGTGATTTTACTAATTTTAGTTTCTCAAGCCCAAGTCTTTGTATTTTTCTTCACGGTTCTGTTTTATATGTTGGGGAGACTACTAGTAGAGAAACCTAGGCATCATCTCATACCTTGTAAATGTAATAAAGACGGTGTTCTCCTCAGTAGGTGTTAGTGGCAAAGCCTCTATGTTTCTTTAGTGTCCTTGGTTTTGACTTGAAGCATGGATCTAACAACCTGAAATGTTTACATAAGAGCAAAGTGTTATTGATGATCAAGAAGTGAGATGGAGAAAGCAGAGGAAACAGAGGAAGGGAAGTGATTTTGTCGACATATAGGCCATTACTTAAGAAACGAAGAGGGCACAACAACATTCCTGGAGCTCAAATTATCCAGACTTGTATTGCCTGAGAACTACACAACTAAACTGAGATCATGAAACAGATTAGACCATGGAGAGATCATTGCTTACTTATGAAGGCAAAATGCGTGAACAATTAGGATTGAAGTTTAGAACTTTGGCTGCGGGTTCTTGAATGTTCAGCTTCATTTAAGACAAAATGAAGGGATGAGACGAGAGACTTATTCAGTAGGAAGGTACACCGAAGCAACAAAAAAACAAAGCTTATGAGGAGGAACAAAACTTAGCATTGGTCTTGTCATGAAATTTGACAACCCAAAGTGGATCTTAATTGCAATAGATGTGTGGTCCTGTCCTGTGGAAGCTCCAGCCCCATGTTCATAAGTAACTTTTTCTCGTCTTCCTGGACATTGACCCTTCTCTGTACAAACAGTACAAGGCTTTAAAGCCAAAGATAAGTTTTTTTTTAATATTCTGGTCCTCCTAGCGTAAGATTTTTAGGCGTTCGAACAAGGAAACACCTGATCACTTAACTCTGACGTAGACGAAAGTCTCCTTTTTCGTTTTCGATGACGCCGAGGATCGCATCATCACATGACACATGACACATTTGACATCCCAAGAAGAATGTAACAACTCTTACCGACGACAAAATTTACACTAGTCCTTTAAACCTGCGCCCAATGTCGTGAGAACGTTGTCGTTTAACTGAATTCAACAACACAAATAATTAAAACAGATTATAAAGATTGTTTTTTTTTTCTTTCTTTTGCCAATTTTTTGTTCTTAATTTAGAAACTAAAATTTCTTATCATAGTCGATATTATTTTTCAAACGTATATTTTAATGCAAAACCAAATAATTATTTACTCGCGAATAATTCGTATAAGCACTCCAATCTGATAAGATATATATCAACTGCAAATATATTGCGTAAATAAATTTTGTGGATTCAGAATATTCAAACTTCCTATGTTATCTTGAAAAATTCTTGGCTTTATCCTTAGGGGTAAAACCCTTTTTCACCTCCTATTAATTAACCAATCAAAATACAACAAAACGCCATGTCATATCATATTTATAAAATAAATCAAAATTAAAATAAAAAGACAAAACAAATTTAGGAAACAAATTCTGTAGATTTTTTAATAAGGAAATTATGTCGGTTTGGTTTATAAATGAATGATTAGAGTGTAGTTTTTATAATTAAACAAAATTATATGTCGGTTTGGGTTTACCAAATAGTGATTTGGTTTAGATTTTATAATTAAACGAAATTATATATCGGTTTAGGTTTACAAAATAGTTGTTAGGGTTTAGATTTTATAATTAAACAAAATTATATGTCGGTTTGGGTTTACAAAAGAGTGGTTAGTGTATAGGGTTTAGACTTTATAATTAAACAAAATTATATGTCGGTTTGGGTTTACAAAAGAGTGGTTAAAGTTTAGGGTTTAGATTTTACAATCAAAGAAATTTATATGTCGGTTTGGGTTTATAAAATAGTGGTTAGAATTTAGATTTTATAATTAAAGAAAATTATATGTTGGTTTGGGTTTATAAAAGAGTGGTTAGGGTTTAGATTTTACAATTAAACAAAATTGTATTTCAATATGGGTTTATAAAAGAGTGGTTAAGATTTAAATTACACAATTAAACAAAATTATATCTCGGTTTGGGTTTATAAAAATGTAATTTAGATTTAGATGTTATAATTAAAAACTATAATATGATGTTTATAATTAAAATTGAATTATAAACAGATTTTGTTTCTTTAATTAATAATTTTTTTCCTTAATTAAGAAGGGGTGAATAAGAGAGGTTCACCCCTAGAGGTGAACCCAAGAATTGTCCTGTTATCTTTCAGCTACATGATAAACAAATTTCTTGTTATATTATAAATGTCGTTTAGACTCTTTTCACATGAATTAAGTATCAATACTAGTATATTTGCAGCAGTTTTTGATCAAAAATATGTTTTTGGAAACATTTATCATTGAATGTCATTAAATGCTTATATTTATATTCAAACAAGTTTAGTTAACTCTTTCTACTATCTTTCTAACCAAACACAATTAAATATTCTAAATATCTATATATATAATATTCTACAATTAAGATAGAGATAGATATTGAGAAGATTTATTCCAAATTTAATTTTTTTTTTCTCCTATCATCTCTTTTTTATTTTAAATTTTAAATGTAGTAAATCATCATTTTAAATGTAGTAATTTTAAGAAGTTTGTAATTTATAACTGATATATCTTAACTTAATAAAAAGTAAAATTATGACGATTTAAACATATTAAAATTTTAAAATAACACAAACGAGTTATATTATATAACGAGTTATATAATATTAGAGGATTGAATTGAAAATACTAAAAAGTAAAATATCATTAATATGATACTTCAATACATGTTAAATCTTTATTTTACTATTTTAATAACACCAATATAAAATATATCGAATCAAACTGATTTAATTAAGATTGTATTAAACAAAAATTGTTGTGCAGTATACCGCAGATTATACACTAAATTAACAAAATAGTATATTGAAAAAATTAATATTAACATCATACATTAATAAAAAATTATGTAAAAACTTATACCATGGATCATAATCTAGTTTAAAGTTATACATTAGGTGACATCTTATATTTTAGAAAAGAAAAAAAAAACACGGTTGACTCTTAAACTTCTATTATGTTTTTACATTATTGCTTCATAATATTAAGTATTGGCAAAAGATAAAATACATAAATCCTTATATTGTTTCATAATATTAAGTGATACTTTGAACCAAAAAGATTAGGGAGCAGCAAACAAATATGGATTAGTTTAAAAAGGGAAAAAAACTTAAAAAATGAATTGCTAATAAGAATCTATGTCACACCAATCATAGCCGAATGTGGGGTTTTTCTAATGACAGCTTGCTTTCTCACATTTGGTCAAGCGTTAACCATTTTCTCACCGGCACAAGTACTTAAACAAACATATCATGTTTTTTCTTTCTCTCTTAATCTAATCCAATTTTGTCCTTGTAAAAAAAACCAAACTTGGTTTCCTGTTTGGTACAAAAGGAAGATGTTGAGAAACCGCCTTGTGTTCTTCTTCTCCTCTGCTTCTACTACTACTCATTAAAGTCGCAATCTTTTTGCTCTGGATTCTTGTTTGCAACCTTCCTTATAATTCTGGGTATTTTCTTATTATTCAGATTCTCCTTAAAGTTCTCCTTTTTCTTGTCCTTAGAAAAATACAATCTTTTTTTTTTTTCTTTTCTCTTTCCTTGTGGATTTGGATGATTGGTTTTGATTTTACAGTTCATTTCTAGTCACCATTACGCGTTTCTTTCTTCTTCTTCTTCCGTGTCGAGCTTTACTTCTGACTTTGTGGTTTCTTTAATACTTTCTTCTTCCCTTCTCTTTACCCTTTTCTGTGTGTTGCCTTTATCAGATCTGTACTTGTTGCTGTCGAAACAGAGAAGAGGGCAGGAAGAAGAAGCACTAAGTTAGTTTCTCTTCTCCTAAGAGTAGTTTAAACAAAAAGGGCTGCTTCCTTTTTTTACTAAATGATTCAGATTTGCTCTTCTTCAATGTAATTTGCAGGTAAAGTTTGTATCTTGAAGTGAAATTGGATTGCTTGGCTACAAATTCATGACTACTTGGGTCAGAAAGATTGAGTTTAGTAAAGGGTTGTAAGATTTTGGGAGCGTGAAAGGGTCTCGTAATGGCGTCTAGAGAAGGAAAGAGACGTAATCATAATCATAATCATCATCATCATGATAATGATGAGAAGCTTGTGCCTCTTGCTGCTTTGATTAGTAGAGAGACGAAAGCTGCTAAGATGGAGAAACCGATTGTGAGATTTGGTCAGGCTGCTCAATCTAGGAAAGGAGAAGATTATGTCTTGATCAAGACTGATAGTCTTCGTGTTCCTTCCAATTCTTCAACTGCTTTCTCTGTCTTTGCGGTATTATACCTTAGGATACACTTATCTTAATAGCTTACTTCTATATGCAAGACATGATAATGTTACTTCTTTTTGCAATTAGACTTCTGATTTGAGTAATTCTTGAGTGTTAGAACCGTAGAAATGTTCACCTAGATGGCTTTGTTATGCTACTGATGCATCTACCTTGTTCATGACGTTTTGTTTATGTGTTTGACTGTCTTATAGTTTTGTGTTTTTGCACTGTTAGGTATTTGATGGGCACAATGGAAAAGCTGCAGCGGTTTTTACAAGGGAGAATCTATTAGACCATGTTATTAGTGCTCTTCCCAGTGGGCTTAGCCGTGATGAGTGGCTTCACGCTTTACCCCGTGCATTAGTTTCTGGATTCGTGAAGACTGATAAGGAGTTTCAGAGCAGAGGTATATTCCTATAGAAATCATCAGTTGCACTACTTGATTTATCTTTGCTTGTGGCTGATGTGTAGTTTATTCCTCTCTTTGATATTAGGAGAAACTTCTGGAACAACAGCCACATTTGTGATAGTAGATGGATGGACTGTGACAGTTGCATGTGTTGGGGACTCTCGCTGCATCTTAGATACTAAGGGTGGTTCAGTTTCCAACCTTACTGTAGATCATAGGCTTGAAGATAATACAGAAGAGTATGTACCTGAAATGGGGAATCTTTCTAAGTTTCTTTTGTTTAGGGATCGTAAAGTACAATCTAAAATCTAAACCCTTTTTGTCATGATTCAGGAGGGAACGTGTTACTGCTAGTGGTGGAGAAGTTGGCAGGCTAAGCATTGTTGGAGGCGTTGAGGTGTGTTGTGTTCTGTTTTCCCATTAACTAACTTACGTTTTGAGTCGTGAGCTTGAAAAAACTATTGAATTCTGCAGATTGGTC
This sequence comes from Camelina sativa, assembly GCF_030686135.1. Classification (NCBI taxonomy): domain Eukaryota; kingdom Viridiplantae; phylum Streptophyta; class Magnoliopsida; order Brassicales; family Brassicaceae; genus Camelina; species Camelina sativa. The sequence goes on along the minus strand of NC_141886.1, from coordinate 20,964,280 downwards.
CTCTACGGTGTTGGCCTGGTGGTCTTTGCCTTTCAAGGTCTATTGGAGATATGGACGTTGGGGAGTTCATAGTTCCAGTTCCCTTTGTAAAGCAAGTGAAGGTATATTTATATATCTTTGACGTTTCCTTTACAAATTTGTTTCGTCATTTACAAACAAACTCTCACACTGTTCTTCACAATTGGTATATGTACTTAAAGCTATCAAACCTTGGCGGAAGGCTTATTATTGCGTCTGATGGCATATGGGACGCTCTCTCCTCAGAAGCAGCTGCTAAAACTTGCCGTGGATTATCAGCTGAACTTGCTGCTAGACAAGTAGTTAAGGTAATTTGAATATGCTTAACCGAACCTTTGCTTGTAAAGAAGTGAACTAAGAGTCTTGAGGTTTGTGTTACAGGAAGCATTGAGAAGAAGAGGACTTAAGGATGACACAACATGCGTTGTAGTTGACATAATCCCACCCGAGAACATCCAAGAACCACCGCCTTCTCCTCCTAAGAAACACAACAACTTCTTTAAATCACTGCTCTTCAGAAAGAAATCAAACTCATCTAACAAACTCGCCAAGAAACTCTCTAGTGTTGGTATCGTGGAAGAGCTCTTCGAAGAAGGCTCTGCAATGCTCGATGAAAGGTCACTCCTTTCTCTTTCTCCCTCTAAAACACTAAAAGTCTTTTGAAGTTTGTTGCGTTTTGCAGACCTATCTAACAGGCTTTTTATGTCATGTCTTGCAGGCTAGGATCAGGTGATTGTTCTAAGGAATCAACAACAGGAGGAGGGATATTCACGTGTGCGATATGTCAACTAGACTTGGCTCCAAGTGAGGGGATATCAGTCCACGCGGGTTCGATCTTCTCGACAAGTCTAAAACCGTGGCAAGGACCGTTCTTGTGCACAGATTGTCGTGATAAAAAGGATGCAATGGAAGGGAAACGCCCAAGTGGAGTTAAAGTCATCTAAGAATGAACCTCACACACACACACACAGGACTCTCTATTCGTTCATTATAATTCTTTCTTCTTTGGTTCTTTTTTATTACACTCCATTCGAATAATAAAAATTTGAGTACACCTGATTCTTTTATGGATCTTGGGTTCGTAATGGGATATATAGTGAGTTGGATTGATTGGTATACTATGTGAAAAAAGCTTGTGTTCATACTTGAAAACAAAACAAATCTATATGAGAAAGTTTGGATAAACAAAGCTCTGTGTCTCTCTTCTCTTTGCCTTTAGTTTGAATTTTGATTTAGTTCAAACTATTTCAGATTGTAACTCAAAATCAAAGATGTTCGGTCCAAAAATTCCAAACGGACCTTGATGTTTTCGGATGTGTCCATCAATGCGTAAGGATGGTCGTAATGTGGAGCCTAGGGAAGACACGAGATTGGTATGATTCAAATATACTTGTACCTTCAAACTTCAAAGCATTACGCTCTATGTTGTTCTCCTTTTGGCATATTTTACTTCTCTTTACTTATTACTCAATCAACTTATGTTTTTGGAAAGAAAAAAAAGCCAAAAGATTATTCCAATTGCTTTGTTTTTTTTTTTTTTTTTCCTTTTCTTTCTTTCCAAAACATATTTTGAAATAAATTAAAAGTTTTGTCACGGAATCATGGGACTTTACATATATATATATATATTCATTATATATTGAAATAATTAATTTTCATGAAATCATGGACTTTACATACTCATTCTACATTTAGTCATTTATTAGTGAACAAACAAAAAAGAAGTCATTTACTAAATTGAATACTCCTTCTGTATCACAAAGAATGATGTTTTAAGATTTTCACATATATTAAAAAAGTATTTAATGTTTAGATATAAATACATTATTTATTTATAATAACATTCTTATAACTATTAACCAATAGTAGTTCACCAAACTTTAATATTTTCATTTAATGGTTTTTAAAATTTACAATTTTTTAGCATTAATTGATAAAAATTAATATTTTATGATACAAGAATAAATCCTAAAAAGTTATATACAGAGGGAGTATAAACATTAAACTTGACAGTAATGGTGTTTTGAATGGGGAACATTTTTTGCATGAAACAAGCAAATACATTGTTGAAAGCAGAAAAAGCTCAGCTTCTTCTGATTTTATTATGAAAAAAGTCGAAAAAAGCTCACTCAGCTTCTGCACCGATAAATCAACAATCAAAAAAAGGAAAGCCCCCACACATTTCACTTTATTTACCAGATGGTCCCTCAATAAGGCAAATATTATAAAGAACTAAGTTTTTGGGAATTTGTAAGATTTGATTGACAGAGAATTTAATTCTTGGTTTTAGAAAGTAATTATGATAGCATTAATCTTCTTCACATGGAAGAGAGTTTAACACGTGAGAATCATACTCACGCGTGTGAGCACAAACAACCAATTTATTACTTTACCGTTACGGGGAAAATCAAAACCCTTTGACTATATCTGAAACAAACCATACGGTCCACGATTCATCAGATACAGTAAATATCAGATAAGGGTACATTAGTCATTTTCATTAAGTTTACGTTACTGTTTGCGTTAATGACGAACCTATACCACTTTCCCCATTGTTGTTGTGTTCTGTCTTGAAGTCCTCAACGCTCGTTTCTATTCTCTCTCTGCACAACAATGGCCAAAAGCTCTCTCTTCAATAAGCGTTTGCTTCTCTCTCTTCTTCTTCTTCTTCTTCTTCAGTGTTGTTTCCTTTCTTCTTCTTCAAGCTCAGATTCAGAAGCTCTGTTAAACTTCAAACTCACCGCTGATTCCACCGGAAAACTCAACTCATGGAACACAACAACAACAAACCCATGCCAATGGACCGGAGTCACCTGCGACCGCGACCGAGTCACACGTCTCATCCTCGAAGACATCGAACTCACCGGGTCAATCTCACAGCTCACCTCACTCACTTCACTCAGAGTACTCAGTCTCAAACGTAACAACCTCTCTGGTCCAATCCCAAACCTCTCCAGCCTCACAGCTTTAAAGCTTCTCTTTTTATCACACAACCACTTCTCCGGTGACTTCCCAACTTCAATCACTTCACTCACTCGTCTCTACCGTCTTGATCTCTCTTTCAACAACTTCTCCGGCCAGATTCCACCGGATTTAACCGAGTTAACCCATCTCCTCACTCTCCGGTTAGAATCAAACCGGTTCTCCGGTCAGATACCGAACATCATCCTCCCCGATTTACAAGACTTCAACGTCTCCGGCAACAACTTCAACGGTCAGATACCAAACTCATTGTCCCAATTCCCTGAATCTGTCTTTACGCAAAACCCATCTCTATGCGGAGCTCCATTACCGAAATGCACAAAACTCTCAAGCGACCCGTCTAAACCGGGTCGACCCGATGGAGCAAAGGCGTCACCTTTAAACAACCCTGAAACCGTACCTTCATCTCCAACCTCAGTTCACTCCGGCGGCGACAACAACAAAAGCAACACATCACGAATCAGTACTTTATCACTCGTAGCTATCATCCTCGGAGACTTCATTATCTTAAGCTTCGTCTCTCTTCTTCTCTACTACTGTTTCTGGAAACAATACTCAGTGAACAAGAAGAAGCACTCAAAGGTTCTTGAAGGTGAGAAGATACTCTACTCATCAAGTCCTTACCCAACATCAGCACAAAACAACAACAACAACAACCAGAATCAACAAGATAAGGGTAAAATGGTGTTTTTCGAAGGAACTAGACGTTTTGAGCTTGAAGATCTTCTCAGAGCATCAGCTGAGATGTTAGGTAAAGGTGGATTCGGGACGGCGTACAAGGCTGTGCTTGAAGACGGCAATGAAGTTGCTGTGAAGCGGCTTAAAGACGCGGTGACGGTGGCTGGAAAGAAAGAGTTTGAGCAACAAATGGAGGTTTTGGGAAGGCTTCGTCATACTAATCTTGTGAGCTTAAAAGCTTATTACTTTGCTAGAGAAGAGAAGCTTCTTGTCTATGAGTACATGCCTAATGGTAGTCTCTTCTGGCTTCTCCATGGTACGTTGTCGTTTTGGGATTCCTTTTCTCTTACTAGTTAGTGAACTTGGTCGGGTCAAAACAGGTGATTCCTAAGTCATGGTACTTAGAAGGAAATGACATTAGTGTAACGCCAAGAGTCATTGTAGCAGTAGGGGTAAAAACTTTTTGGAGTTAGTGAGAATGAGATATCATGTTTCTGTTGGTTGAAAAATCGTTTTCATGAGGCATATTTGTTATTACTAATTTAGATAATGTGAATTTAAGTCTGTTTTGGATAGATAGACAGTACCACTGGGCGACAAGTTGGACAAATAAAGTTATGATCTGTCTCATTTAAATCGATCTTTATGGGAAACCTTTATCGTGTTTGTTTAGTTTCTTGTGTTTTGTCCTTACCTAACCATTTGTTTATGACTTTTATTATTCATTGTGGTTTTTTGTAACTCTAATTACATTTTTTGAGGTAAGTGGCAAATTTGTAATGTTCGTGTTTGCTTGGGTTGTTGGACAGGAAACCGTGGACCGGGTCGGAGTCCATTGGATTGGACTACGCGCCTTAAGATCGCGGCTGGGTCGGCACGTGGCTTAGCTTTCATCCACGGTTCGTGTAAAAACATGAAGCTTACACACGGTGATATCAAATCCACCAATGTCCTACTCGACAGATCAGGCAATGCTCGTGTTTCTGATTTCGGGCTATCTATGTTCGCCCCATCGCAAACCATTGCTAAATCCAACGGCTACCGTGCACCGGAGCTGATGGATGGCCGAAAACACACTCAGAAGTCCGATGTTTACTCATTTGGAGTGCTTCTTTTGGAGATTCTCACCGGAAAATGTCCTAATATGGTTGAAACTTGTCACTCTGGCGGTGCGGGTGGGGCGGTGGATTTACCGAGATGGGTCCAATCGGTTGTGAGAGAGGAGTGGACGGCTGAAGTGTTTGATTTGGAGCTGATGAGGTATAAGGATATAGAGGAAGAGATGGTGGGGTTGTTGCAGATTGCTATGGCATGCACCGCGGTTGCGGCTGATCACCGTCCAAAGATGAGTCATGTTGTGAAGTTGATAGAGGATATACGTGGTGGTGGCTCTGAGGCCTCGCCGGGAAACGATGGGATCAATTCTGCGGTGGACTCGCCATGCTTGTCCGAGGACACGTGCGGTGGGACTACTAGTCAGTAGTAAGATTTGTTTACTACAAAAAATGTAAATCACGTGCCTAGAATCTCAACTTTTGTCATTCTTCTAGAGTCGTAGGCTTTGGTTTTTGTTTGTTTCGTTTTTGTTTGTAATGAGATAATTATGTGAGTCTCTCTAGTGTTTTTGAATTAGGGGTAAATTAAATTTCAATGCTATTCTGATAGTCCCGTTTCAAACGCTCTCACAAAGACCCTATGATGCTCAAAGACCCTATATCGCTCAAACTATAATGTTTTCGCTTATTCTCAAGGATTTCTAGGAGTCGTGATCGTGTTAATACATCCGAGACTATCCAAAACCTCCATATATCGGTTATTTGGAACAGTATCCAAAACCTCTCTTTTTGAGTTGAATTAAAAAAAAAGATCTTTATAGAATTTTATATTTAAACGTTTTGAGAATTTTCTTTTGCTGTATATGTTACACATAACTAAAAAAGAGCAAAAAAAATAATATTAATCTACAAAGCTACTCGCTAATCGTTTCATAATTTGATCTGTAAAAAAAATTATTCAAGTAAAACGTTTCACTATATATTTCCACTATTCTATCTTTCAACTATCATCGACACCAATCATCACCCTAGTCTAGGTAAGGATGTGCTTACTCTAGAAAGCCGGGGCCTGAATGAAAGGGAACGCCCACTAGAGATGCCTTAAAGTCCGGTCCATTATTCTAACTAATTTCTCCGGACGATAGAAACTAGGAGTGACTTTATAGAGTTATGTGGCAAGCATGTGCGCATGTTATTGCGTAGTATCAGTATGTAACATTGTCGCCTTCTATATAGCATCCATAGTAATAGAGTTACACAATAGTCAGCTAAATAAAAATAAAATATCTACCATATGTAGTCGTTGAAGCTTGTTTTTATCGGCTGATTTTACGGAATTAATTAAAAAGAAAAGTTAAATGGAATGTGTATAGTGTAGATGAATATCACCCAAAATAAAAATACTCCTCATTTACGAATAATCAAAAGATTACACAATATTAAGATGAAAAATAAAAAATGTGAAAAGAATAATAATCAGAAATATAAAACAGTACGTGAGAGCCTGAGCAACCGGTCTAGAGCAGTAGGCAAGAACTTGCGAGCAAATAAGTAACAAATATTCGTCACTTTTCCATTGTAGAGACACTGACCACCACTCCTAAGGGTCTCCATGAACTCCGCAGTTACCTCATGTCTAATAAACCGATTCGGGTGAGGCCCACCTTTCGACCAGTCGACCCACGTGAGAGTCCGTTTCGAGTTGCGTCGGTTCAAGCCCGATTTGATGTTTAGGAGTGTAGGGATGTAGTGCTCGTCGGCGTAGCAACCGTGGTGACAATAACTGTAAAAGAGAGGCCAATAGATTCTGTCCGAGATGATCTCTAGGGCCATGGCACGGTCCATCTCGAACCATTGGGAGCCTTTGCGCCAGTGGTGTAGCTGGACATGTGGCTGCATTAGAGGGCTGTATCGGCCACGTCCAACGCCACCAAGTTGGTCGTAGGACTCAACGTGAGTATGAGTTGAGTTAATGAGGTATGAGTAAACGGTGGTGAAGTTAAAAAGAGGGATGCATGATTCGGAAAGAAGTACGAATCGTTCGTTTGATATGTCTAGTAAAGCATTTGCTAGTAATCTTTGTTCTGCCTCCACCATATTCACATATCCCCAATCCACTCTCTGCGTTATCAAAAAAATAAAAAAAATTAGAAACCCACTTTTAAGCAAATAATATTCAAAACCGAGTATGTAGAATTTTAAACCATATCATGATATAGAGCCAAAAAATAACGTTACTCGTTGCAATGATTCTCATAAAAGTACAAAGTTATTTTAAATTGATATGATGACGCCATGTTTTGTATTAAGAAATCAAACTTAATTTGACTACAAAAGAAAGATCGGTTACCATTCTTCTTTGACCCGAGTTTTTGGGTATTTGAATGCTTGGATAATTTATTTATACTTTTCATATTAACCATAAAATCGACTAGTGAAATGAATTACATATTTCACTTCTACATCAAATACTCGGCCGACAAAAAAAAAGATCAAATACTCGAGTACCATAAAGTTCTAAATATCCGACAAGTGTACATCCCTAAATAAAACTATATTCAAATGACCGTGTGTAAGAATGGACCAAAAGAGTTGCCATCGGTTGAATAGGTTTAAAAAGTCTAAATTGTTAACCAACCCTTCGTAGATATTTCCTTATCAAGAAGTTCCAAAAAGGCAAATTGCCGTCGTCAACAAAAGTCACATAATAAGAGAAGATTGACGAATCTCAATTTGAGAAAGTCAGGGAAATGATTAAGGCTAAATTTGTGCCAACTAAATTTTTAATCAAGCACTAATAAAAGGTATTTGCTTTAAGAGACTAAATTTGTGACATATCTGTTTTTTTTTTCTTACGGGTACATGCGTATGTGCATCAGTACTTGTCGGCAAAACGATATGTTAACGAATGAAAAAACCATGCAATAATTAACCAAAATAAATAAATGAAACCATGCAATTTACTGTATTATAATATATGTTAACACTGGCACCGACGGACCACGAACAATTGCTAAATGAAAGGTATTATAATTTATTTAGCAAAAAGCAAACCGTATTGTGCAAGATAATCCACATTCTCTTGACCCCCTTCACATTTATTATTATGATTTATATTCCTTTTAGTATGAGATATTTGATTGATTATTACTCAACCACACTCAGAGCATGTTTACAACAAGAGCACAAAGTTCTCGAAAATTAGTATATTTTTGGCATTTCTTTAATTTCTAAAATTGTTACTTGTTAGGACAAAAGGTCATTTTGATATTTTCGTAGGATTAATAAAGTCACAAAATAATATATTTTTCGTCAATATCGTCTCCAACGTAATTTCACCAAAAAATGAAAATTATAAAGGAAAAACAAATATTGGAGTTTGTAGGAAGCTGACCTTGCTTGGAATGTGGCGGCCATGGAAGACGGAATTTTCGGGATCGGACTGGTTGTAAGAAGGATACGAGTGAACGTAGATGCTAAAAAGACCTTCATGCCCGCGAAAGAACCTCTCCCATAGACGTGCAAGAGGTAAATGACCCTTTGTCATGAACATGAAAGCAACCTTTGGTATTCGAGGAAAAGGGTAACTCTTGATCTTAGGCGCCATTGAAGCTCTCCACAGAAGCTCTTCGTCTTCCATGTCATGCATAAGCTTCTCTGGTGGTTTAATAAAGTTTTCAAGCCCATCGTGCTCGGGCTCATCAGAAGGAGGAGAAGGTGGAGGAGGAGAAGGGGGAGAAGGAGGAGGAGGAAGAGGAAGAGAGGAGACGACGAAGAGCTGAGAGATGCGTTGGATGCTGCGTGAAGACGTAGGAGAGAAGTCTTGTAGAGATGAATGCAGAAGTATGCCAATTATTATGCCACAACAGAGGATAAGGGAATACGAAAGGAGATTGAGGAAGTGATGGTATTGAGCATTGAGAAGCTTTGCTGTTAGAGATGGTGATGAAGATGGCAATGATGAGTTTTGATCCTTTTGGTTCTTCATCGAGAGAGAGAGAGAGAGGCAGAGAGAATTGTGTGCTTTGTGTTGATGTTCCAATAGAGGAGTGAATGGAGAAGGAGAGACAAGTTCTTTGCTTTAAGGGCAAGAGATACGATACCGCTTTTACAAGTGGAGACAATTCCATTTATAATTCATTTTGTTGAGTTCTGTCTTTTTTCTTTAGGGTCAAAATATCAAATTTTGGGGTTGAAACCATGGAATTCGTCGAAAAAAAGAAAGAAACTTTATATAATGGTAACAGTGGAATCAAATAGGAAATTGAATCTGTTCTACAAAAAAAACAAATAGGAAATTGAATTTGGCAGCTTTTCATGCATAATTTATGGTGATTTCTCTTGCATTTTACAAAATTGGTTAAATAGCAGAACTGACTAGCTGGAATTTAGTGACTATCTAATTTGATTAGCTAATAAATATCCTTACAACTTTTAAACATACAAATTATATTTTAATCAATCATAACGACATAAATTCACTATCCCCATATAAAACAAAAGACATTTAATATGAAAAATAGAACTTATCGTATGACTCATGACTTTTCTTTAAATGGATTCTAAAATCAAAATCATTAAATATGTAATTAACAAAAACAAAGAAAAGGAAAAACGTCAATATATGTTGCGTGAAAAAAAAAATTCTTACAAAATTTAATGGAAATAAATGCAAATCCGCAAGTTCAAATAAGTTTAGGGAAATAAAGCTGGAAAACATAAAGATAAAACATGAATAAGTTAACTTTTTTCTTTTTCTTCCATTTATTTAATATCATTTCAACACGTTTAATATTTTAAGTAAAATTGTGTGTTGTTTACTTGTTTAAAAATTATCAAAATCGAGTTGCAGTAACACGAATTATCAAAATCGAGTTGCAGTAAGTATTAAAATTCGATATAACTTGTCGTGTTACATAATTACGACAAGTTACACATTAACTTCTGGTTTACTGCCTTAAACAAATTTAACTACAGTTTGATGTAGTGAATTTGCAGTAAAAAAATGTAATAACATTTTCTTTAAACGACTGACTGGTAACATTTTTGATGTATTAGGTGCAGCTGCAATATCTATTAAAAAAAAATAAAAATAAAATATCAAAAACAGTAACATTTTTTGAATAGAATAATTCAAAATAGATAAATAAAATGATCCTACGTAAAAAGAAATAAAAAACATTTGAGACATAGAATATAAAAAGAGAGAAACTAATGACGACGTACATTCCATAGCATATTTGCTATCTCATCTCGTACTTTATTCATATATTGGCCATCATTTGTTCCCTCTTCTTCCTCAATTCGATTAAGCTCGCCTTCTGCAAATCGCTATCCACAACTATCTCGAGCAGTGACATTTTCGTCTTCAAAATCAGCATCTGGAATTCTATGAAACCTGATAAAATTGTGAAGAACCATAGTAGCATGCACAATTCTGTTCTGAGTCGTGACATCACACTACAAGAAAACACGCGATTTGCGACGGAAAAATGTCCTCGCAAATTTGCTATGGATTTGCGAGTACTTTGCTACGCGACTCAGCGTACTTGCAACTCCCTCGCAAAATTTGCGAGACGGAGATGAAACAGAAGTGCGACGAATCGAAAATCCCTCGCAAACACCTCGAAATTCCCTAGCAAAATTGTGACGAAATAACGATAACAAAATCCGTAGCAAATTTGCGAGGGACCTAGATGTCAGCAAGCACGTTTTCCCCGAGTGTAACTGTTTTGTTGGCAAAAAGGAAACAACCTCGCAAATTTGTAGCAAAAAAATAAATATTAAAAAACAACCCTCGCAAGTCCGTCACAAATTCCCTCACAAATCTGTAGCAGTTATTTTTAGAGAGCTTATAAAAAAACAAGAGACATGGAAACCACAACCCAAAGCAATAAGAAAAAAAACTTCAGAGAGAGAGAAAAAAAAATTGTCAAAAAATAAAGTTTTTGTAAAAAAAAAGGCAAAAGCCTAGAAAATAATGTTTGGAGGTGGGGAGCATGAGATATATACAATACGACGGTGGATGTACAATCATAGAGTCCCGGAGACCGGTGATGTGACGAAAGAGTTTTGTGATGGCTTGCGTGGTTTCATGTACCAGGCGACAAACCAAGACTTTGCTCGTGAAAACGGTACAATATTTTGTCCATGTCGTAAGTGCTTAAACGATAAATATTTGGAATTTAATCTAGTGTAGAAGCATCTTTATAATAGAGGATTTATGCCGAATTACTATGTATGGTTCCGTCATAGAGATAGTTGTAGCAGTAATGCTGGAAGTAGTAGTATGAATTATGCTGTTGATCAACCTAGTAATTATGGGCATCAAGAATCTGATCAATTTGGTTTTCATTGGTATAACGAGGAAAATAGATTTCATGATATGGTTAATGATGCATTTCATGAAACTATTGGTGCATTTCCTGAGAGTAATATGGAAGAACCCAACGTAGATGCACAACATTTTTATGATATGTTAGATGCTGCAAATTAACCTATCTACGATGGATGTAGAAAAGGGCATTCTAAGTTATCATTGGAATCTAGGATGATGAAAATTAAAGCAAATAATAACTTAAGTGAGATTTGCATGGATTCTTGGGCTGAACTCATTAAAGAATATTTGCCACCTGATAATGTATCGGCTGAGAACTACTATGAAATACAGAAGTTGGTTGCAAGTCTTGGATTACCATCTGAAATGATTGATGTGTGCGTTGACTATTGCATGATTTTTTGGAAAGATGATGCTAAGCTGCAGGAATGTCGGTTTTGCTAGAAGCCGAGATATCAGCCTACTGAAGGAAGGACACAAGTGCTATATAAACGTATGTGGTACTTGCTTGTTGTTGATAGATTGAAACGCTTATACCAATCAAAACGGATTGCAGCAACAATGAGATGGCATGCAGAACATTCTACACACGAAGGAGAAATCACACACCCATTTGATGCAAAGGCGTGGAAACATTTTCAATCGGTTTATCCTGAATTTGCTCAAGAGTGTAGGAATGTTTATCTAGGATTGTGTACAAATGGTTTTAGTCAATTTGGTATGCCAGGAAGGCATTATTCTTTATGGCCTGTTATATTGACGCCATACAATCTTCCTCTAGATATGTGTATGCAAAGCGAATTTCTGTTCTTGAGTATTTTGGTACCATGGCATCCGAAACGAGCTCTAGATATCTTCTTGCAACCTCTGATTCATGAGCTGAAGCAATTGTGGTATGAAGGTGTTCAGACGTTTGATTCCTCGAAAAAACAAAATTTCAATATGTGGGCAGTGCTAATGTGGACGATTAGTGACTTCCCCGCATACGGAATGTTATCTGGGTGGACAACACACGAAAGATTATCATGTCCTTATTGTATGGATGGTACAAAGGCATTTCAGTTAAAGTATGGGCGAAAACCTTGTTAGTTTGATTGTCATCAGATTTCTTCCCTTGCATCATCCGTATCGGAGGATCAAGAAGTTGTTCAGAAAGAATAAAGTTGTGCGTGTTCCCCCACCAACTTACGTCTTTAGCAATGATTTGTTTGAACAAATCGATTACTATGGTGCTCAAGAAACATGTAAACGTGGGGGTAACTATAACACCAGCAAACATGCCGGATGGATATGGGAGCACTCACAATTGGAACAAGCAGAGTATTTTTTGGGAGCTTTCATAAAATGCGGAAATATGCACAAGGATCGAGTTACATATTACAAGAGATGGGAAATTACTAGTACCCCAATTTCGATTGACAGCGAATGCTAAGAAGATGTTGTTCGAGTGGGTTAA